>NC_139601.1:2054889-2062389 GCF_946808225.1 Silurus aristotelis | reverse complement strand
TGTAGCTCAAACTGCTAAAGTTCATGCTGTTAATGCTCGGAGGGTAATATATTAGGAAGGTGGTCATAATGTTCTACTTGGTAGGTGTAGTATACTAAAAACTGCTTCTGAAATCATAACTGTCTGCTGCTCATCCCACGACTCACAATAACACCACTGTTTGTCAATATTAGGCAGGTGGTCATAAAGTTATGTCTATGTATAAGTCTGTCAGAATGCACATTTCATAGACAAGCATTCAGACTTTAGTGTTGTTCTTTCTCTCTTAGTATCATTTTCTTTTTCTCTCCAGCTTGCCAAAGCTCCATCTGTCGTTGATCACAAGGCGGAGTTTGCTGTCTCCAAAAGGTCGCAACCCCACGCTCTGAACGGCGCTGCTACACACTTAATTACGCTGTTTCACGCTCAATTTGCTCCAATTGTGCTGCAACATGACTCCATTTGCCAAGGTTTAACTCGAACATGTGTACGCTGCTGTATGTACAGGGATTTCTCTCCTCGAGACGACTAAAAATACATTCCAAGGCAAAAAAAGTGTTCTAAAATTGGTATCTGTCACACATACTCATTTAGAGCAAGCAGGAATTTAACATAAATAATCCACCTACTGTATGTTTTTCTGAGGGGTAACTCAGTGTTAGTGTGGGTTTCTGCAGGGTGATGGAAGCCAGGTCATCACACATATTTGTTCATAGCTAGTGGTAATTTAGCATACCTTTTAGTGATGGGTTGTTCATAAGTGATTCATTTGTTTTGAACGAGTCTTTAACGTGACTCAGAGGAACGAGTCGTCTCAAAGAGTTCGTTTTCTACCAGACGCGCATGAGCAAACCATCGCAAAATCTCTGTAGGTTATGTACAGGAACAGAATTGAGTACCTCTCAACTCTTCTAGACTCTCGCAGATGCTATGCAGTGCATTACACATGAAACAGGATAAAGTAGTTCATCTGACGAGTCTTCTGGTCCGAGTCGTTCGCTGTTTTATCAAAGACGCTATGAAGGGATTAAAGGAACTTAATAAACTAAATGACTGAAAGATTTGTTCATTTTGATGATCGAGATGCAAAGAACCAAGTCACTAAAATGATCCGATCTTCCCATTTCTACTACCTAATCCATCTACCGTATGTGAGGAAACCGAAGAACCCTTAGGAAACCCTCACTGACCGATGGGAAACTCTGAGCTCAGGATCGAACGCTGGAGCTTTGATATGTCAATGTTACGTGCTCTGCCAGATATTTTCTACATCTCTAGAAATCTTACATCATTTACTAGAAGACCAAATTTTATGAGTGAAGGCACCACCGGTGTAATATATACTTTATTTTGTTTGTGTGTGTCTGATATTCTTTGGTTGAGGTTTACTGAGTGTGACCATTTGTGCAGAATCCCTCCTAGCCCAACGCTCCCCTGCTTTAATAATGAAGGACTCTTGTTTTCTTCCTCTTCCGCTCTTTCCTCTCCCTCTTTCTTCTTCCGTCTCTGGAATATCAGAGGATCTAATCTCCATGGAAATCTGTCCTGCCCGTTACCTTGGCAACAGGCCTTGTTTCAAGTGTCTGTGATTTCATTGTGTGTCTGTGTGTGTGTCTGTGTGTGTGTGTGTGTGTGTGTGTGTGTGTGTGTGTGTGTGTGTGTGTGTGTGTGGTGTGTATATGTCAGGGTTTTGAAAGTGATATCACTAAAGCTTTAGTAGCTCACCCTATCTGTGAGAGAGAGAGAGAGAGAGAGAGAGAGAGAGAGAAAGAGAGAGAAAGAGGTGGTCGAGAGCTCTTCGTCTCAAGTGGAAGCTGTTGGAGAAAGTTGATCTTATCGTGTGTTTCCGGAGACCTCCGCGAACGTTCACTGAACATTTTGTCCTTCTGTTAGATCAATTTAATCCTGATAGTGTCACTTAACGTTTCCCGAAGAAAAAATTCTCTTATTATTTAAATAATAATAAATTACCTACTGACGTTGCCAGTCAGTACGGATATTTTGCAATAAATAACTAACTAACTAAATAAATAAATAATCCTGCAAGCCGGAGAACCTCCTCTCCCAGATATACATGCAAATGAACAGGATTTCCGCTGGCCCCTTTCCCCTTGTCCCCTCTCTCCTGATGAGGGATTTTCACACCGAAGCGATTCAGAATGCAATTTGTGGGCAGTGGAGTATAAGAACCGGATGGGGCCAGAGTGCAACAGAGGCTTGGAGATGCACCAGGGCTATTTAGCTTAAGAAGAAAAAAAACGTTTCCAGATAATAAAAAAAAAGAAGCCCAGACAGACGCTGTGGATGTTTTTTCTCCCTCTAAAGAGAACCATTCTAGAGGGCTGAGAAAACCGGAACAAACTTTCCATGAATGTAAGACAGAGATGCTTGATAGTGAAAGTCACTTTGTTTTAAAAGAAATCTTGCACACTGAAGCACCAGAAAACAGATCATCCCCAGTTTCCATGTTACCAGACTTAAGATACGTCTCCAGCTCTAATACAAGTTACTGGTTCATTAAGGATCTCTAGCTGTCACTGTACTGCATCAGTAAACACTATTTGTACCCTATTGAATTGCACAACATCGTATTTTTTCCATTGCATCGTTGCATTGTGTTGAATCGAATCAAAATCGAATCGCACTGCATCGTATTGGGGAATCAGATCGTATCGCATCGGTAACGGCTTCATATGTGCCTTTTTTGTATCGTATCGTTAAGCATCGGAATGTAAATCGCATCTGCCTCAGTTGTGTATAAGGTCCCCAGGGTGTATATTTGGAATGTTGTGCTCCGTTATTTAGTTGTTAAAATAAAATTACATGTAGTTAGGGCAGTTGAGCAGAAGTTGGAAGGTGGAAAACTGTGAGAAAACTACAGCGGAACACTCGGCAGTACGGCTCCGGTGGATCGAGAGCCGTGTTTGTGTTCTTATATTATTTTGTTGAAAAAAAATGTCCACGTTTTCACAGCTTTACAACGAAAGTTTTTAATGCCTCTGACATTTCGGATCATACCAAAAATCCGTGCTTTGTTTCTTTGCAAATTTAGTCCCGGTTATCTAAAAGTACTGCAGAAGAGCTCTACAGACGCTGATGAATCCTACAGGAGCCGAGACAGACACAAGCTAAACCCCGACTTGCTCGAGTCCTGTGTATTTTTGGAGTTTCAGTGGCCGTTAATGTAGAGGACTGTCAGACACAGCTGAGAAAGCGCTCGTCCCCTGTGTTTTTCGTGGACGTTTGACAGTCTTCAACCCCGCAGTCCTGTGGATTACAGTCTTTTAACAAGAAAGGAAGTGAGAAAGGCTTCAGCAAGTGGGAATTACAGAGCATGCAATCAGGATGGAGAGGCTAATGTGCGCTTTTACAACTGATTGGTCCTCTTGTTTCACACTGCGTTAGTGAGGATGTCATGTGTATAGTGTGTAGTAAGCTTGTGCTACACAGGGGGTCTGTGTGTGTGTGTGTGTGTGTGTGTGTGTGTTTGTGTGTGTCTTTGTGTGCCTAATATCATTATCAGATCATCATGCTGTTGTTCACGTTCTTACTGGATAGTGAACGATCATAACAACGTGCATAGTAAGTGTAATTACACAGATATAATACAGTTCCCTGAGACTGAAAAATACTATAATTACATTACTAGTGCAACTAGTGCATTTTTCCACAATCATTCTAAGAGAGAGAAAGAGAAGAAAAAAGATATATATATATATTTAAGTATTTAAGTATGTATATTAGGGCTGTCAAAACGAACGCAAATTTATTTTAATGCCACTAATTTTATTAACACGAGATTAATGCTGTGCGCATTTCTGTTCGACCATTTTTATTACGAATATAATATATAAATATAAAAGAAGCCGAATTAAAACCTTCAATTCAACACACATTTATTTACACCGTCCTTTCTTTACTCAGATTTCTAAATATTTGTTTTACTTATGCACCAAGTCTCAAATCAAGCACCAAAATCCACCATGTTGCACACATCCGGCAATTGAAACCGTCCGTGTGGAAACATAGCATAAGGGGAAAAAAAATGAACCAACATGGCTCCCGTTCCATACTTCACCACCATGCGATTCCATCTGGACTGGGGCTCATTGGAACCGACTTCACCGTACAACAAGACAATGAGCCGAAGCGACGAATACGTCCGAGATCTGTAAGTGTTATCTAGAGAGCAAACAGTTGTCTGGAGTGATATCTATTATCAGAAATGGCCTGCACAGTCACCACACCCAAATCGTACTGTTTCACATGAGGGATCGCAAAGAATTACAGCTGAATGGTCGGAGAAATGAACTGTCTGGATGCTAAGTGTGTAAAGCTGTTATTCATGATCAGGGCGGATTTAATTTTTCAATGAAAATAAAGTGGAACATCTGGACATTTATAGATTTGTTTGGTTAAAGTGAATCTTCATACTGTTATATGGCTAGGTTTGTTGCCTAGAAACAAAAGGAACATGTATGTGTCTCTCAAAAACCATACAAGCCCCTTGACAGGTAGCGTGTGTAGAATATAAAGAATCTAAAAGAATATATGGAATATATAAAGATGTATACAATTAAAAATGTAGAAAATGAAAAATAGAATAAAAGAAGAGAGCTTGTCTCATTTACACTGTTACAGTCGTGTTCTGGCGTGATAATGCAGGGTTTTGTAAAAAACAATTCTTTATTTTTTAGTACATCAGTATTTGTTGATGACTCGCACTGGCCGAAAATAAAAACCTGCTGAAGTGAGAATGAAAGACTTTCAGCTTTGAGGATTATTTTCACTCTAATCCCTGTGTAATGTAACAGTCTCTGGATCTAGACTGATCTATACAGCTTTAAAGTTTGTGTGTGTGTGTGTGTGTGTGTGTGTGTGTGTGTGTGTGTGTGTGTGTGTGTGTGTGTAAATGAGAACATCAGGAGGTAGAGCAGGATATTTATATAGTTCTTCTCTGCACATAACTACAGCATATGTGTTTGATTTGCAAAAAATATTCCCCTTTTGTTATTCATAAGTATGGAAAGTGTGTGTGTGTGTGTGTGTGTGTGTGTGTGTGTGTGTGTGTGTGTGTGTGTGTGTGTGTGTGTGTGTGAGGGAGCGAGAGAGATGCAGAATAAACTGAATGGAAATATCTGCTGATGAGTTTTTTCACTTGATTCTTCCCTCAACTGTTCTTTAGTTGCCACTTCATTTACACTTCACTGAACACACAAACACTCAATCGTGCACACACACACACACACACACACACACACACACACACACACACACACACACACACACACACACACACACACACACACACACACACAAAGTCACCAAAGTGCTTCAGCAGTCCACTAAAATGTTTGATAATGTAGTAAAAAAGCGATGTCTGCATTCAGCAGAAAGTCTCTCGTAGACGTCCGTAATTGCTTTAACAAACCCCTCGGCTTTAGTTTGCGTTATTTTGCGTGACCTTTTTATTAAGGACACTGCTCTCTGCGCCTCCTGCCGGGTGTGAACGACAACATTTCCTCATTAAATCCACTTCCTTAGTGATTTCACACGGCACAATTAACCCGTTTGCTTTACTTTAAGCCAGAGTGTTAGTTAGAGTTCCCATGACCCTCTGTCTCTGTGAAGGCTCCCGAGGTTTTCTAGTGTGACTCGAGTGTGACCTCAGTGTGACCCCAGTGTGACAGGATGCTCTCAGAACCAGCATGACATGTTTGTGGACGTTGTGCTCTGTTCTAATACAACTGATCTGTGATCTCTGTCTTCCATGCTTTGTTCTGCTCATGCAAGATTTATAGAATTTGCCCGAATGCAGGACAAAAAAAAGGAGACGTTTGTTTTCCGACTCAGAAATGCTCTTTCTCTCTCTCTCTCTCTCTCTCTCTCTCTCTCTCTCTCTCTCTCTCTCTCTCTCTCTCTCTCTCTCTCTCTCTCTCTCGTTCTTCCTCCCTTGCCATCTCCACCCCTTTTTCTCTCATCAGAGCGGCAGGAGCAGGAGCTGTATTTGTGCCAGCAGGTAGTAATTAAAGGGACGTGCCGAAGGAGACGAGCTAACACGTCTCTCCTTTAGGTTTGGGATGAGACTCATGAAATTTTTCTCTATTTCTGTGCACATTACAGCTCAAACCATGAGAAAAGTGGTCCTCTGTTCATATTTTGTCATTTTTATTTTCGGGGGAAAAAAAAGTGGGATTTGTCAGCAATGGCAATTTTCAGCCCAACAAAATCCCTCTCTACCTCTGCATCTGACCATAAAGAAAAAGGAAGGAAGGGAGGAAGGAAGGGAGGAAGGAAGGGAGGAAGGAAGGAAGGAAGGAACAAAATAATGATGGTGCTGATGAAAAGTGGGAAGGTGTAGACGAGGAAAAACATCTCGACGAGCCAGAGGGCATTTCTGAAGGTTGAGAGAATATTAAGGTTTCTAATAATAATATTATTAATAATAATACTTGTGCAGTGACCAGTATTAAGAAATTACATTTTCATAGTAATAAAATCTCTGAAATGTGAAATTCCACCCAAGTGCAAACAGCTGAACTGAAATATCTTTCTCTTAATCTCATCCAGGTGTAAAATTCAACTATTTTAAAGTCTGTTTTCTCAAAGCAAATAGGAAAACTTTTGTATTTACTAATTTATTTACAAATTCGCTGAAATCCCTGACTCTATATTCATATAATCTAAGCTACTGATTACTACGGCATCATTCTATCAGTCTGTGACTCTTAACCCGACTCATGGTGTGTAAATAAGTGCTAACTCAGCGCTGTAATGAACAGCCCTTAGTGATTGTTGTTTGTGTGAACATGATCCCCATCGTCTCTTCGCTTTACCGGTTTCTACTCTATTCCTCCTCGTGCCCTGATCATACGTCTTCTTGAAAACATGTCCTTTGGAAATAGGTAAATAAAAATATTAAAAAAGAGGATGTAAAAGCAGATCCTCTCCGGTCTGTGTTTCTGGTATATGGTATTGGTATGTGTTTCTTTTTGAAAATCCTTTTCCACATTTAGTTTCATTTGCTGTTATAATAAACTCCACTTTTCTGGGAAGATGTTCCACTAGATTCTGTGGAGATTTGTGTGATTCATTCAGCCACAAGGGTGTTAGTAAAGGAACTGATGTAGGTGAGGAGTCCTGGGGTGCAGTCAGTGTTCACAGGTGTTCAATAGGGGTTTTGTGCTGCATAGCAGGAGATCTTCCACCCCAACCCATGTGAAAGCAGATCTTCATCGAGCTGGCTTTGTGCACAGAAGCATTGTCATGCTGGAACAGGGAAAATTTCATTCTAGCACATCCAATGACATTAAATACACCTGTGTGCTTCCATCTTTGTGCTAAGAACCACACATGGCTGGAAAATGCATGTGGAAAAAAATACGGGAAGGTTTTGTAAAGCGTTGTTAAATAAAGCGTGTCGCACTGTTGCGGTCCTGAAAAGCTCGATCGATCGGCTTCCGAAACCACTAAGACGGAAGAGCGTGGAATGGCTTACACATCGACGCTCTGTGTTTTCTG
>NC_139601.1:1992389-2049889 GCF_946808225.1 Silurus aristotelis | reverse complement strand
ACTTACACTACACTATACTCCACTATTCTCCACTAATCAACACTACACAATATATTATACTTACACTACACTATACTCCACTATTCTCCACTAATCAGCACTACACAATATATTATACTTACACTACACTATACTCCACTATTCTCCACTAATCAACACTACACAATATATTATACTTACACTACACTATACTCCACTATTCTCCACTAATTAGCACTACACAATATATTATACTTACACTACACTATACTCCACTATTCTCCACTAATCAACACTACACAATATATTATACTTACACTACACTATACTCCACTATTCTCCACTAATCAACACTACACAATATATTATACTTACACTACACTATACTCCACTATTCTCCACCAATCAACACTACACAATATATTATACTTACACTACACTATACTCCACTATTCTCCACTAATCAGCACTACACAATATATTATACTTACACTACACTATACTCCACTATTCTCCACTAATCAGCACTACACAATATATTATACTTACACTACACTATACTCCACTATTCTCCACCAATCAGCACTACACAATATATTATACTTACACTACACTATACTCCACTATTCTCCACTAATCAGCACTACACAATATATTATACTTACACTACACTATACTCCACTATTCTCCACTAATCAACACTACACAATATATTATACTTACACTACACTATACTCCACTATTCTCCACTAATCAGCACTACACAATATATTATACTTACACTACACTATACTCCACTATTCTCCACTAATCAACACTACACAATATATTATACTTACACTACACTATACTCCACTAATCAACACTACACAATATATTATACTTACACTACACTATACTCCACTATTCTCCACCAATCAACACTACACAATATATTATACTTACACTACACTATACTCCACTATTCTCCACCAATCAACACTACACAATATATTATACTTACACTACACTATACTCCACTATTCTCCACTAATCAGCACTACACAATATATTATACTTACACTACACTATACTCCACTATTCTCCACTAATCAGCACTACACAATATATTATACTTACACTACACTATACTCCACTATTCTCCACTAATCAGCACTACACAATATATTATACTTACACTACACTATACTCCACTATTCTCCACTAATCAACACTACACAATATATTATACTTACACTACACTATACTCCACTATTCTCCACTAATCAGCACTACACAATATATTATACTTACACTACACTATACTCCACTATTCTCCACTAATCAACACTACACAATATATTATACTTACACTACACTATACTCCACTAATCAACACTACACAATATATTATACTTACACTACACTATACTCCACTATTCTCCACCAATCAGCACTACACAATATATTATACTTACACTACACTATACTCCACTATTCTCCACTAATCAGCACTACACAATATATTATACTTACACTACACTATACTCCACTATTCTTCACTAATCAGCACTACACAATATATTATACTTACACTACACTATACTCCACTATTCTCCACTAATCAGCACTACACAATATATTATACTTACACTACACTATACTCCACTATTCTCCACTAATCAGCACTACACAATATATTATACTTACACTACACTATACTCCACTATTCTCCACTAATCAGCACTACACAATATATTATACTTACACTACACTATACTCGACTATTCTCCACTAATCAGCACTACACAATATATTATACTTACACTACACTATACTCCACTATTCTCCACTAATCAGCACTACACAATATATTATACTTACACTACACTATACTCCACTATTCTCCACTAATCAACACTACACAATATATTATACTTACACTACACTATACTCCACTATTCTCCACTAATCAGCACTACACAATATATTATACTTACACTACACTATACTCCACTATTCTCCACTAATCAGCACTACACAATATATTATACTTACACTACACTATACTCCACTATTCTCCACTAATCAGCACTACACAATATATTATACTTACACTACACTATACTCCACTATTCTCCACTAATCAACACTACACAATATATTATACTTACACTACACTATACTCCACTATTCTCCACTAATCAGCACTACACAATATATTATACTTACACTACACTATACTCCACTATTCTCCACTAATCAGCACTACACAATATATTATACTTACACTACACTATACTCCACTATTCTCCACTAATCAGCACTACACAATATATTATACTTACACTACACTATACTCCACTATTCTCCACTAATCAACACTACACAATATATTATACTTACACTACACTATACTCCACTATTCTCCACTAATCAGCACTACACAATATATTATACTTACACTACACTATACTCCACTATTCTCCACTAATCAACACTACACAATATATTATACTTACACTACACTATACTCCACTATTCTCCACTAATCAACACTACACAATATATTATACTTACACTACACTATACTCCACTATTCTCCACTAATCAGCACTACACAATATATTATACTTACACTACACTATACTCCACTATTCTCCACTAATCAGCACTACACAATATATTATACTTACACTACACTATACTCCACTATTCTCCACTAATCAGCACTACACAATATATTATACTTACACTACACTATACTCCACTATTCTCCACTAATCAACACTACACAATATATTATACTTACACTACACTATACTCCACTATTCTCCACTAATCAGCACTACACAATATATTATACTTACACTACACTATACTCCACTATTCTCCACTAATCAACACTACACAATATATTATACTTACACTACACTATACTCCACTATTCTCCACTAATCAACACTACACAATATATTATACTTACACTACACTATACTCCACTATTCTCCACCAATCAACACTACACAATATATTATACTTACACTACACTATACTCCACTATTCTCCACTAATCAGCACTACACAATATATTATACTTACACTACACTATACTCCACTATTCTCCACTAATCAGCACTACACAATATATTATACTTACACTACACTATACTCCACTATTCTCCACCAATCAGCACTACACAATATATTATACTTACACTACACTATACTCCACTATTCTCCACCAATCAACACTACACAATATATTATACTTACACTACACTATACTCCACTATTCTCCACTAATCAGCACTACACAATATATTATACTTACACTACACTATACTCCACTATTCTCCACTAATCAGCACTACACAATATATTATACTTACACTACACTATACTCCACTATTCTCCACTAATCAGCACTACACAATATATTATACTTACACTACACTATACTCCACTATTCTCCACTAATCAACACTACACAATATATTATACTTACACTACACTATACTCCACTATTCTCCACTAATCAGCACTACACAATATATTATACTTACACTACACTATACTCCACTATTCTCCACTAATCAACACTACACAATATATTATACTTACACTACACTATACTCCACTAATCAACACTACACAATATATTATACTTACACTACACTATACTCCACTATTCTCCACCAATCAACACTACACAATATATTATACTTACACTACACTATACTCCACTATTCTCCACCAATCAACACTACACAATATATTATACTTACACTACACTATACTCCACTATTCTCCACTAATCAGCACTACACAATATATTATACTTACACTACACTATACTCCACTATTCTCCACTAATCAGCACTACACAATATATTATACTTACACTACACTATACTCCACTATTCTCCACTAATCAACACTACACAATATATTATACTTACACTACACTATACTCCACTAATCAACACTACACAATATATTATACTTACACTACACTATACTCCACTATTCTCCACCAATCAACACTACACAATATATTATACTTACACTACACTATACTCCACTATTCTCCACCAATCAGCACTACACAATATATTATACTTACACTACAGTATACTCCACTATTCTCCACTAATCAGCACTACACAATATATTATACTTACACTACACTATACTCCACTATTCTCCACTAATCAGCACTACACAATATATTATACTTACACTACACTATACTCCACTATTCTCCACTAATCAGCACTACACAATATATTATACTTACACTACACTATACTCCACTATTCTCCACTAATCAGCACTACACAATATATTATACTTACACTACACTATACTCCACTATTCTCCACTAATCAGCACTACACAATATATTATACTTACACTACACTATACTCCACTATTCTCCACTAATCAGCACTACACAATATATTATACTTACACTACACTATACTCCACTATTCTCCACTAATCAGCACTACACAATATATTATACTTACACTACACTATACTCCACTATTCTCCACTAATCAACACTACACAATATATTATACTTACACTACACTATACTCCACTATTCTCCACCAATCAGCACTACACAATATATTATACTTACACTACACTATACTCCACTATTCTCCACTAATCAGCACTACACAATATATTATACTTACACTACACTATACTCCACTATTCTCCACTAATCAACACTACACAATATATTATACTTACACTACACTATACTCCACTATTCTCCACCAATCAGCACTACACAATATATTATACTTACACTACACTATACTCCACTATTCTCCACCAATCAGCACTACACAATATATTATACTTACACTACACTATACTCCACTATTCTCCACTAATCAACACTACACAATATATTATACTTACACTACACTATACTCCACTATTCTCCACTAATCAGCACTACACAATATATTATACTTACACTACACTATACTCCACTATTCTCCACTAATCAGCACTACACAATATATTATACTTACACTACACTATACTCCACTATTCTCCACTAATCAGCACTACACAATATATTATACTTACACTACACTATACTCCACTATTCTCCACTAATCAGCACTACACAATATATTATACTTACACTACACTATACTCCACTATTCTCCACTAATCAGCACTACACAATATATTATACTTACACTACACTATACTCCACTATTCTCCACTAATCAGCACTACACAATATATTATACTTACACTACACTATACTCCACTATTCTCCACTAATCAGCACTACACAATATATTATACTTACACTACACTATACTCCACTATTCTCCACTAATCAACACTACACAATATATTATACTTACACTACACTATACTCCACTATTCTCCACCAATCAACACTACACAATATATTATACTTACACTACACTATACTCCACTATTCTCCACTAATCAGCACTACACAATATATTATACTTACACTACACTATACTCCACTATTCTCCACTAATCAGCACTACACAATATATTATACTTACACTACACTATACTCCACTATTCTCCACCAATCAACACTACACAATATATTATACTTACACTACACTATACTCCACTATTCTCCACTAATCAACACTACACAATATATTATACTTACACTACACTATACTCCACTATTCTCCACTAATCAACACTACACAATATATTATACTAACACTACACTATACTCCACTATTCTCCACTAATCAACACTACACAATATATTATACTTACACTACACTATACTCCACTATTCTCCACCAATCAACACTACACAATATATTATACTTACACTACACTATACTCCACTATTCTCCACTAATCAACACTACACAATATATTATACTTACACTACACTATACTCCACTATTCTCCACTAATCAACACTACACAATATATTATACTAACACTACACTATACTCCACTATTCTCCACTAATCAACACTACACAATATATTATACTAACACTACACTATACTCCACTATTCTCCACTAATCAACACTACACAATATATTATACTTACACTACACTATACTCCACTATTCTCCACTAATCAACACTACACAATATATTATACTTACACTACACTATACTCCACTATTCTCCACTAATCAACACTACACAATATATTATACTAACACTACACTATACTCCACTATTCTCCACTAATCAACACTACACAATATATTATACTTACACTACACTATACTCCACTATTCTCCACCAATCAACACTACACAATATATTATACTTACACTACACTATACTCCACTATTCTCCACTAATCAACACTACACAATATATTATACTTACACTACACTATACTCCACTATTCTCCACTAATCAACACTACACAATATATTATACTTACACTACACTATACTCCACTATTCTCCACTAATCAACACTACACAATATATTATACTAACACTACACTATACTCCACTATTCTCCACTAATCAACACTACACAATATATTATACTTACACTACACTATACTCCACTATTCTCCACCAATCAACACTACACAATATATTATACTTACACTACACTATACTCCACTATTCTCCACTAATCAACACTACACAATATATTATACTTACACTACACTATACTCCACTATTCTCCACTAATCAACACTACACAATATATTATACTAACACTACACTATACTCCACTATTCTCCACTAATCAACACTACACAATATATTATACTTACACTACACTATACTCCACTATTCTCCACTAATCAACACTACACAATATATTATACTTACACTACACTATACTCCACTATTCTCCACTAATCAACACTACACAATATATTATACTTACACTACACTGTACATCACTATACTATAGTACACTACACTGTACATCACTGTTCTATAGTACATAGTATAGTTCTATAGTGTTAATATGAATATGCATATATTTGATTGGAGATTGCATTATTCCAGCCTGGCAGCTCCTCTGACACCTGCTGTGAAGCCTCCTCACACTGAATAAATAAATCAGCTCAGTATTCACGCATTTTAGAGATTATTCATCCATGGACACGCAGACGTGCTCACATCTTAATTCTCTGGGCCTCTCACTTCACCTTTCTTCATCTCTTTTTTTAAATGTTTTGCGTTTACTTTTTTACACATTTGATTATTTCTATTGGAACCCCTCTCATTGTTTATCTTAAAAAAACAAGAAACGACAGACCAGGCAAAGCCAAAAGTGTGTATGCTGCTTCTGGATATAATGAATTGATGGGTCGTTTATGAACGATTCGTTCATTTGTGATATTTTCATTTGACTTAAAGTCAGATTTGGGGGATCTGCTTATTGAACATGTAACAATTTATTTGATTTCTGATCAAAGGAACAAAATTAACCAAATGTCTTAAAACCAAAAATATAATAATTTGTGCATTTTGATGAATGAGACTCAAAGAACCGAGTCACAAAAATGATCTGTTCTTCCAATCACTAGTATAATGCTGTATTAAATGCTGCATCTTGATCTTTCTCAGGACAGGAAGCTGTGTGCTCACCCCTTCCTCGAGATCTACAGGAATCGGTTAATCTACTACATGAGTCCACTGGCCAGGCAGGGAGATTTCTACGTGCCTGAGGTCCAAAAAGCCCAGAAAAGACAAGAGGAATGGGAGGAGTCTGAGGAGGACCGGCAGACTGACATCACAGGTATACAGGTCATAATTGAGGTTACACAGAACAGTGGTTTAACTGGAAAGAGTGCCTGTTTCAGAGTTTTAATTCTTGCATGGACATATTGTTAATGTGGAAACTGCTGTATTTGTCATCTGTATTTAAGGACATATTCATATTTTGAGCTTGAACCATAACAAGCAGGCATATGGCGCTCACGTGAATAATGTAACACTTAATTATCTCTACTCTGAATAATGAGACAGGTGTATGTGAGAAGGAGAAGTGTGTACGTGTACAGTAATTATGTTTGTGCAGAACATGTCTGTGTGTGTGTGTGTGTGTGTGTGTGTGTGTGTGTTTGGATAAAACATGGCTGCTCAGTTTGGGTCATGAAGAGTGAGAGGTTTGATGGATCCCCCCAGCATGAGGGAAAGGACTTGTTGTACACACCAGCTGGCCCTCTACGTGTGTACGCATGTGTGTGTGTGTGTGTGTGTGTGTGTGTGTGTGTGTGTGTGCGCATGCGTGTTGTTGTGTGCGCATGCTCCCCTAGGTGTGCTACCCACACTTGTCGGTCTGTCACTCTGTGAAATCCATGGCAGGTTTGATATTAACTAATATACCTGAACATTAGGGATCACACAGGTGTTGTAATTACTTTTAGAACGTGGTCCAGGTTGCGCATGTTGTTTGTGCGATTTGTTTACCCTCCGCTTCCTTTGTATCGCCCCCTGCTGGTCACTCTGACTGTGTCTGATTATTAGGAGAACCCTTAGGAGCCAAATCTAAGGTGAAACTGCAGTGCAAATCAAAACAGCATTATAGAGACAACATTATTATTTAGATGTGGGTTTTTTTAATGTTTAATTTAATTTACTGGTGGTTTCTGATGTTCCCATTCGATTATTTATAACTATTTCAAAATATCTCCACTAAAAGGTTGTGTACACCTTATTATAAAATCCATATATGTGCTTTTCTAAGATCCCTTTCCACATTTTGTCCCCATTTGCTGTTGTAATATGCTCCACTCTTTTAAAAAGACTAGATTTTGTGGAGATTTGTGGAGAATCAACCAGCCACAAGGGTGTTAATAAAGTCAGGTACTGATGTAGGTGAAGTGAGGAGGCCTGGGGGGTGCAGTCAACGTTGACATTCATCTCAAAGGTGTTCAATAGGGTTTGGAGGTCGATAGAAAGAGATCTTACACTCCAACCCATGTGAAGCATATCTTCATAGAGCTGGCTTTGTGAACGGGCGCATTGTCATGCTGGAACAGGTTTGTGTCTTCTCAAGTAAACTGAAAGCTTTATGCTACAGAATCCAAAGACGTTCTACACATTGTGCCCTCAACAGTTTGGTGAAGAACCGCGTACACAATATACTGCTCTATACATCACGTTAAAGCTGTGCACACTTCTTATGCTCACCACATCCAAAGACGTTCTGCACAACTGTGTGCCTCCAACTTTGTGGTAGCATTTTGGAGGAGAACCACATATGGCTGGAAGAGTCAGGTGTCCCAATACTGTTACTGATATAGTGTATTTGGATCTAAGAACAGACTGATCAATTCTCTTTGATTTTGTAAACAGTTCTGCGGATTTCAATTAAGCATTTGCACATTACGACTTAATGGTTTAAATGCTTTCCTAAAGTTCAGCCAGTCTTAATTAGGTTACAGATTAGGAATAATCGAATTGTTCTATCTCGTGGTTGCCGGTTCTATCTAGATAACCATAAATCCTATATATCAGCGCCTTCCTGCTTCCTAGCAGATATTACTGCAGATATTAAATTAGAGATTACAGCATATATCACAGGAGTCTATTAGGTGCTTTGAGTCATCAGTAAATCACAACCTACAACCACAATGTCCACTGTCTAAACCAGGGGGTCTGTTAGAAGGACTGTATGTTAGAAGATACACCAAAGAACCAGATTTTACACGGGTATTACACTTCCTAGTCTAATAACAGATGTGTGAATGTGGCTACTATAAGTATTAGTTATGAATAGGGTTAATTTCCAGTACATTTCCGAAAACCTTCCACGGGTTGAAAACTTACCAGGAATTTACAGGAATTAATGGGAATGAATTGAAAGTTTGCAAAAATATATATAAACGGCATAATATGGAAACAAATATAAACATTTTGCTTGTTTATATTCTGACATGCATGCAAACTAATACAAATTTTAGATAAAATTTAGATATTTATTGATATGTTTCACAATATTATTGTTTTAATATTTTTTTTATTAAATAGGTGCAGGCTTGATGAGCATAAATAATATGTGCAACAATATAAAAAATAGTAATGTGCCCAAACTTTTGTCCTTTACTTTTGTATGAAAACAGAAAACTGGCTACAGAAGGAAGGAGAAAGAGCATCATAGAGAGCATCAAAGATGGAGATTTTTTTTTTTTACATTATTTTATGTGCAATATTGCAGAAATTATGTGTTTTATGTGATGGAGAAATGCACAGCGCATGTAGGGGGCGTGGCCTATTTTTAATTATACTTGGAGTAAATAGGTTTCATGAGTTTGATTAACATATAGGCTAAATAGGTTTAATCATGCTACTTCTATTGTATCTAATAGGTTCTATATTAATTATTAGGCCAATTTGTTGGATTAATATTAGTTTAATTAAAGCATACTCTAGATAAAAATATTTGTTCTCAACAGTGCTGTGTGCATGTGATTGATGAATGTGCAGGAGAGAAATTCAGCTGAAATTTCCTGAAATCTGTATGAATCCCTGTTTTAGGCTAACCTGCAATTTTGTAAATTCCCAGTTTATTCCCATAATTCCTGTGAACACCCATGGAAGGTTTTCAGTCTTGAAAATTCCCAGAATTTTGCAAGCGTAGTAACTTTAAAATAAATGAAAAAGTGAATGTAATATGTAATTAAATGACTACGGCTGTCAGTTACATGAAGAAACCTACTCATTTGTGTTAGTTCCTGGTTTATCCACTTGTAAAAGTTTGATCACAGTTGTGCAGTGTGATCCCGAGATTCTGACAGTGTCATCACAAGCTTTGGGAGTTCATCATTTAGTGTATTTATGTTTATGTGTATTTTTTATTTTCACCCATGTTGCTGTATATTTCATCACCACGCCCGATGCCGATTTTCCCGGCGCACCTCTTTACGGCGACTCACGGGTTAAAATAAGGTGCCAGAGAAAAGCTGATTCTCTGACACACCAGAAAGCAGGAGGAAAAAAGTGCTAGTCTTGCATCCCTTCAGGTTTTCTACAGCTATCTCATTGAATCAGCAGTTTAAAGCAAGCTAGCAGACAGAGGATGTTTTCAGCAGGCATGATTACATTAACATGTCTCCTCATCACACAAGCGCAGACACCTACGTCCTGAATGAATCAGTCGGACAGATTTATACGTTCAGGCGCGCGCCCGGGCCTAGACAGACGTGCAGACGGGTTTCTGCTTATCACAAGCTGTCAAATTGGACTTTCCTGTTATTAGCGGAAGCCTGTTGGGTCTCGAATTATGTAGCTCACTTCGGAACCATCACTGTAACACTCAGGCAGAGCTGCGAAATAATAAATGAATTCGGCGTGACATTAAAATCCGAACAAAGCTACTGCTCGCCGGTTGTTGGCTGCTTGAAAAAGGCAGTTAGCTTCTTTTTTTTCTCTCTCTCTCTCTGTTTTTTTCAAGTAATGCTACACCAAACTCTGATATAAAACAAGCCTCAGTAATCGCCCAGAGCCAGTATACGAGATAGTATCAAAAAGTTTCAAGACTACTTTTGTAACACGCCTGTCCATCAAAATTCGAGCGGGCCAAAAACAGGGACGTACCCGCATGCCCAAGCAGAACCGATTCCGTAATTTCAGGATAAAAAAAAAAAACGTGGTATTTAGAAACACGCACCCGAGTGTTGGAGAGTGGGTGATAAATGGAGAGATCAGGAGGTCGGGATTAGTTCTTAAGGAGCCCGAGCTTTAAAAGGTTATATTGCTACTTGCTGTAAGCGCTGCTCAGCTGCTGATTAAAATCTTGCGTCGGTGTTTCTGCGCAGACAAAAAGCCCAAAAGAGGATTAGAACCGTTCGAAACCCGGCAACCAGAAGTCCAAAGGGGATTAGGTTGAGAAACACTTCCGTGATTGTTTAGTGAAATCCAGTTGAAAGTAAGAACATTTCGATGGGTTTGAACCCTGGTTTGTTGGCACTCGTGAACATTGTGCTTTTTTCAGCTATAGAGCGACACGTTCCTCCTGTTACAGTTAAAGACGATATCGCTGTAAACAATAATGCTGTATATGCATATAGTATATGGCAGAGCTATAATTATCCACAAAAATGTCTCTGATTTCACAGCTGCGCACACACACACACACACACACACACACGCAGCAGTAGTGCGAACTTCAGATCCTATGCCTAATTAACTCTCTGGAACCCAAGAGGATGAAATTCCGACTCTCATTTCTCATCGGCGTGTTTGTTTACCTGTGTGTGTGTGTGTGTGTGTGTGTGTAGGTGCAGACTCTCACAGCGAGTGCAGCTCGAGCAGCCGTCGGCTCCAGTCACACAGCAGAGACACGTCTCCAGCTCTCTCCCATCAGCGCAGGGACTCAGCCTCAGACTCTGACTCGGGCAGCCGGAGAAGCAGAACGAGCTCCAGTGCTTCTTCCTTCGAGGAGCTGCAGCTGGAAGCGGAGAAGGGCGTCACATCCGATGGCCTGGCCCACCCTAAAGTCAGCTCTCAGCATCGAGGCCTGGTGGTGGAAGGAGAGGAATAATGTTTGTGAATGGAAAGCTCATTAAAAAAAAAAATAGGCGCGTTATAAAACTGTTTTGGCTGTGATGAGAATTGTCTTCAGGTTGTAATAAGAATTGTGTTTGGGTGTGTCTTGTGCCACTGTACTGGTGTTTTTGTTATGGTTGATGTTCCACAACATCCAGGGCTTCATATTGAATATATAAAAAGAAGTGATGTAGTGTGGCTTGAGAAAGTCAAATGAATAAACATTGATATGCTGTAAGACACAGAGAGAAACAGAGAAGCCACAGACGTTCCAGAACATTAAACGTAACTATAAACAGTTAAAAAGCGAACAATTTAGCACATTTGAAGTCAGTTACAAATGTGGTATATAAGGAGTAAAACAAGAAGATGGATTGAAATAAGGATATGCTGCTATGGAAAATTAACCATCTTCAGCTTGGTGTTTTATCACCTCACCTTGGATATTTTTTCTGAAAATGCAGTCGTGTACATATTTGGCCGATGCGTTTAAAGGGAGCAAAAACTGTACGCTGTTACACACTTCTGCTGACCTAAAGTGCTGAATTGACGAATCTTTTCTTATTCTGAGCCACATTGATTTTATTGAATCACTAATATAATATCAGTGATGAAATGTAGTCAGTCTGGTGCTGCTTCTGAAATATATCTTACATTTGTTCACTTCTCTGGTTCAGGAGTTTCACCTGTTAGACTTGAAAACTCCACGATTTAAAGCAGGTAACCTGGATTTCTTGAACTTGCGGCATCTTCACTTCGATTTCTAAACAGAACGTGTTCCTGTAGTTCTTATTTAAAGCAAGATTTCTGTCTTTGAGCGAGGTACTGTCTTAGATTTCTCCATAATTGACAATGAAACAATCTTTCGCACCTCTTCAGCCGACACTGTGGGTGTGTGTGAGAACACACTCCGCTTTTGAATTACAGTTGTGTTCATCTCTATGTTAATCAAAGTGTAAGATCTGGTCTGTATAATAGTCTCGACATTTAGTTTTTAAAGCATTTTATTTTGAATTGAGATTTTTATTGGTCTTAGATTAACAAATTTCATTTTATATTGCTGTTCATTTGTTATTGTTGCCGTGCACTAGTTTTTATATAAACGTTACTTGGAATAATTTCCTTTCCTGATTTCTCTCTTATTGCAGAGTTGAACCGATTCAGACTTCGACGCGGTGCTTGTTGTACAAGATTGCGATTTCTCGCTCCTTTTAACCCTAGTGATGAGTTTCTTGCGATTATAATGAAGTGTTTTATATATAAGGTTCTTGCTGATTATCCTTACTGAGATCATTCACCTGTTCAGGATGGAAGTAAAGATAATGAGTGAGGGTGATCATGTGGTGTCTTGATGATTTGGATCATACAAACATAATGGCAAAAATATTACAATCATTATACTGAAATTATCATCATTTCACCTGTTTTATTATTATTATTATTGTAGTTATTATCAATAATAAATGCTCTATAACACTGCAGCTGAAGCACTGCAAGGATCTTTCTTTGGGAAAAAATAAGTTTTACCACCAGAACTAGAATATTTCCACAAAAAAAAACATGAAACAAAAAAGTGATGTGTATTTATGTTGTTAATTCTTGCTGTCCCTTCAGAATAAAAGTTGTTTGAACATCCCATTTCACATTTAGTCCCCATTCGCTATGATAATAGCCTCCTCCCTTCGGGGAAGATGTTCCACTAGATTTTGGAGTGTGCCTGTGGAGATTTGTGGTGGACTCACAGTGTTACTAAAGTCAGATATTGATATAGGTGAGGTGAGGAGGCCTGGGGGGCAGTCAGCGTGAAGAATGTATCCCAAAGGTGTTTAATGGGGTTGAGGTCAGAGCTCTAGCAGGTCAATCAAGACCTTCCACATCTTCCAACTGGCTGGCTTTGTGCACAGGGGCGTTGTTATGCTATGCGGGTTTGGGTCTCCAAGTTCACGTGAAGAGGGGAAATTTTATGCTACAGCATTTGAGGACGTCCTACACAATTGTGTGCCTCCAACTTTTAGCTATGCACATTTCTCATGATGAAAATCTAATTCATACAGAATGACGATAAAAAAGTAAGAATTGTTTGTCAGTTGTGGGAGAGAATTGGATGATTATTGACATTTTCCAACCACATCATATACTGTAAATGGAATAGAAAAAATAAATGAGAAATAGTCTAAGAATTGTAATACATTTTAATAATACATAAAAAAAAATGCAGAAAATTTGATCATCCAATCAGCTGCTTTATCAGTGCAAAAACATAAATCTTAAAAAAAGCCATTTCCGTTTGTGCACATTAAATGTTAAATATATATCGACAATTTTTTTTTTTAAATGTTTCATATAAAGTGCTAAAACATGAAATCAAGCTTCTGCTTTCAAGTTCCAAAACACTCAGCAGAGCTTCCTTTACTTTCATTTACTCTCTTTTCTTGTTTTTTTTTACATTTCTTTCATTATATGTTCTAATACCTCCCTCCCTACAGGTGCGTGTCAGGTGTATGAACTCGCCATGTTGTTAACAGCATGAATTTCCCCATCAGTCACCATCAAGCAGCTCTACATTTGTGCTACCTGACAGCTCGCAGCTTCTTTTCTCTTCCATGAACTTGAAAGCATTCTTTTTTTTTATTACACTCAGAGATGGAAAAAAAAAAAAGCACATATTCCAGCAGTGGCAGAAAAGTGCAGTTTTCCCAGCGGCACACGAGTGTGGTTATTCCCTCGCAGCGGAAATTGGGTTACATGCCTGGTTCGAATGGGGGAAAAAAAGAAGTGTGCTTTAAACACTTGAAGACGAAATGGCTAAACTGTGTGACGACAAGCTTGTTTTCTGGATGTGGCTTCGTGTTTCCCCGCCTGGGGCTTCAAAATCATAAAATCAAGATCATTTGAAGGTGGGATTGAGACGCAGCCATAATTGTTAAAGCTTCTGAGCATTTGGATCAGTGTTTGGACCACAGGAGGGTTGATGAGATCGTGAAGGAAAAAAATATATATATATATTCCAGGTGGTATCAAAAAGCAATTCTTGCTTGTAACACGCCAACAGATGGCAGCACAAGGCTCCACACACAGTCACGGGAAGCACCGATCTTCAAAAATCAGTGGCCCAAAGACCAAAAGTCCTGTGTACATCGGGAGCTGTGCCACCGATGCTATTCTGACCACGTGCGCCCCCTTGTTATCAAAGTTTGCCGTTTTGACACAGTTGCGGAGATCCAGCGCAAACCGCAGAAGGTGCTTCGTAAAGTGTTCCAGGACACATTGCAGATGTAGCAGGAACGCTGGGAGCGCAGTGTTGCTGTGGTAGTGGACTATTTGTAAAGTGATAGTGTGTGATGAATAAAGTGCTTTCTTGTAAACAGAGCCAGTTTCGAAAACTTTTGATACCACCTCAAATCAATTCTAATATGCCCTTAAGAAAAATACCAAGAGGAAGAAGGAGAAAAAGTTCCAAACCTTGTGGTAATCAGCTAACAAAAACGTTGTGAATGCCTTCGGTAAATCATGTAAAACCTTTGTAGCGAGAGATTCGTGTTGTGTTTCAGTAGTCTGAGATGAGAAAGCAGTAATTCCATGACCTTTGTATCACTTCGTTACATCATCTCAGTGTTTCTTTCTCGATAGACTATCTAAAATAAGGCTTCTCGTACATTTTTTCAGTCTTCACTAAGCTTCATGTTGGACACTAAGCATTTAAAGACCACACACACACACTT
This sequence comes from Silurus aristotelis, assembly GCF_946808225.1. Lineage (NCBI taxonomy): Eukaryota > Metazoa > Chordata > Actinopteri > Siluriformes > Siluridae > Silurus > Silurus aristotelis. The sequence continues at coordinate 2,033,684 of NC_139601.1, read as the reverse complement.
TCACAATAGATGGCAATTCCCAGTTCAACCTTGCATGATTTTGGGATGTTGGATGAACCTGGATAACCCTGAAGATGCCAGAAATTACATTCAAAAACATTCATTCTGTAAAAGAGTAAAGCTGCATGGTGTTTCCACCTAAGCACCAATAATCCTAATCCAGCTATTCAAATTCGATGTTGTTGCTTTTTCTTCTTGAGCATTTCTCACACTCACAGACCACATTTGTACTAAACTGGTAATAAACATTAGGGTTACGTACATCTACATCGAGTGATCAGACAAATGAGAGGCTATAAAAACTCCGAAACTGTGTTTTGTTTTTTGTTTTTTTCAACAAACAATCAGTACAAAAATTCATCCTGGAGATGCTTCACAGCCTAAATGATTGCATAGCTAATGTTTTGTTTTTTTGTCCTCATAACACCTGACAGTATCGAAAAGCCTTCAGAAATGTTTTTTCCCCCACCATAAAAAAGTAATGTACAAATTTGTTTGGCAGAGCAGATACACTGCTCAAATCAGGGCACGTATTTTACCCTTTACTGTCATTTCTTTCTATCTTTTTCTGAGTGGGTATGCTGGTAACAATCCACACCGTAGCAGAGAATAGTCAACACACACACACACACACACACACACACACACACACACACACACACACACACACACACACACACACACCACTCGCAGACTCGGTGTGTGCAGAACTTTAACACACTTTGACTGACAATGAAGTCTGACTGCTGTGAATGCATTATGTATGAACATTACATTTTTTCAAACCATTCCTCATTCTCTCTCTCTAAATAATAATAATAATAATAATAATAATAATAACAAACCACAAAATATTTATTTAATTTAGAGCTCAGTTCATGTCAATAAATAATAGTACTCTCGATATATTAATTATTATTATTTTTTTTTTTTAAAGGCAGATTTAAAATGAATCTATTTTGGCTCATAAAGGTCACATGATTTGCAAACAGTCTCAGGAATGCTAAGCTCATACAGGGGATGAGAAACTGCAAATATGAGATTTATGAGCAAATATGATCACGAATTAGATTCCCACACGGCTCTACCAGTCTGAAAACATCCCCTGACAATAGGTGTACTCGAGGGTAGTTTTTTTATTTGTTTGTCTCATGTATTTGTTGGTGGACTGTAGATTATAGAGGGGACCCTAATGAATGGATATTGGGTGTTGAGGATGAGGATTCCTTTTTGAGTCTGGTTCCTCTCAAGGTTTCTATCTTCATACCATCTCAGGAAGTTTTTCCACACCCCAGTCCTCATTGGCTCACTCATTAGGGACAATGCATAAAGACAATGTCCATTGTTAAAAGCGTTCTACAAATAAAAATGAATTGTACTTAATTGAAAAATCACACTGATATAGCAGAAATGAGCCTGCACACACACACACACACACACACACACACACACACACACACACACACGCTGATGTGAAGTTATTTCTGATGGCAGACGTGTTTTCACAGTCACACATTACAAGCTTGGTAATGTTAAAAGTTTCAGCGGTATCTCACCATTCGGTAATTCAATAAAGAATTTACACACAAGAACCAAAAAAATGCCGTTCACGCCATCGTACAGTCAGGAGGTGGCACCTGTTCCAGCTGGATGCATCCATCTGTTAGAAGAGCTATTGAAATGCTATTAGAAATGATAGTGCCTGCGTAGGGTCTCTGTGCTTCCTATCAGGCTGCATACAGACTACATGTAATACATGAGAGAGTACATGTAATATAGAGCAAAAGACAGATAAGCTAGATTTGGAACAGAACACGGCAAAAGATGAAAACACAAAGCTGCACGCACGGTCACAGGGAGCACAAATCATCATTAGTCAGCACCCACCCTACTCGCCACATTTGGCTCCTGCGGACTTCACCCTCTTCCCCAAGATTAAGATCCATTTTGACAACGTTGTGGAGATCCAGCACGGATCACAACAGGCGTTTGACATGCCTCAAAAAGAAGACTTCCAGAACACATTCCAGAAGTGACAGGAACGCTGGGAGCGCTGGGAACTATTTTAGAGGTGATAGTGTGTAAACTTAGATAAATAAAATAATCTCTAAACAAAGCGAGTCTTGAAATTTTCTGATGCCACCTCGTATAAAGCACTTACTGTGAGATCTGTATGCAAAGTGTACAAATATTGTAGTATATCAGTGCAACAGACAATCAATAGTAAGAAGATCCAACACCATTACTGGGAAATAAATGGGACTTTTCATGTGTGAAAAAAATCACACTAAAACACTCTTTGAGGCCGCTGTGGTTTACTGTTGTGTGTTAGTATGCTAATACGCGAGAAGACTGTAAAAAAACTGTGTCTTATCCTCTGTGGTTCAGCTCAGCTTCCTGTGGAAAGTGGAAAGGCTGACTGGCTAACAGCAACTCGAAATTCAGAAGCTACATGACATTAGAGCTGAAAAAAGACAAAAAATCAATCACAGTGGACATCCGACAAACCTTGGGGAATGATTTGTTTTTGAAAACTCTGCTCAGGTAAACAGCATTGCTCCATCAGAACCATGTTTTTTTTGTATAAACAGAGCCATACACTTTGAGGATTTTGGAAAACACATCTATGCTATAGATCTCATTTAGTTGTTATTAGGGCTGCATCAACTAATCGATAAAATCTGTAATAATCGATAATGACCTTCTGTCGTCAACGAATGCTGTTATCGATTAGTTGGGCTGCTCAAGTTATGGGTTAGCGTGACGGTAAGATAACACCGCCGCATGCGAAATGACGGAGAGTACAGGGTCAACAGGCAGCAGGAAAAAGTGTGCGTCCCAAGTCATCCAAGGCAAATGAGCAATTTATATTAAACACAACAAAGAAAACTGCACCTGGAAGTTATGCAAAGCGGCGCTTGTGTGAGATGGAAAAGCCACGGTGATGCAGCACATCAGCACGGTGAGCAGAACCTCTACAATCCTCATCATGTGAAAATGGTGTAGTTACATGAAGTGGTATTGTGTAAAGGGTTTGTTTGGATCTGTTCTGTCGTGACTCGCGAGCATCAGGTTGCAAACAAACACTTAATCTAAAAGCAGCAAAGAACAGCAGCAGTAAACGATTACATTGTTATTCACTGGTGTGGTTTTCAGTGAACGATTATGCATCAGTACACCAATGCAGATTTTTTTCCTTTTTTTATAAATTCTGTTTGCTCGCTGCGTTTCTCCGTTCAATTCTCTTTTCATAGCATTTGTCTGATCTGTTTTTAAACGTGATTCATTGTGAATTTACTACATTAAAATTCTTGTTTGTATATTTAATTTATGCATTTCATTATTATACAAAATGAAATTAAATCTATATTCTGGATGCTTATATCTTCACAACTGAACAAAATATCAGAATACTAATGTTGATTTTCACAAATTGCTTCACCTTTCATACTCAAATGCTGTTTTTTTTTTGTTTTTGTTTTTTTACAGAAAGAAAAAACCCTGCATAATATATTTAATAGAAAATTATTTAATAAAAATTGTTTAGCTTTTTTAAAATACAATTAAATATTAAAGATTTTTTTTTAATGTAAAAATTACCAGCCGATTATTTGATTATCAAAATAATGATTAGTTGCAGTTTTTATAATGAGCTCCACTCTTCAGAGAAGGCTTACAAGGTTGTGGATTTGTGTTCATACAGCTACAATTGGCATTCGTGATATCACCATGACTTTGGAAGTTTGAGGAGGATCTTCCATTCCAACCTTAACACACCATGGCGCTCAGATTTGTTCACAGGGGCTTTATCGAGCTGGCAAAGGGCTTCGTTCCACTGAAGGGAAATTCTATACAATTGCGGGATTGAAATTTGGGGGCAACAGTTTTATAAGTATTTGTACTGCAAATTTGTGTTACTGTAATTAAAGTCCTGCACGTCGACAGGTTGTATTGTACTTGGTACATTTGACAAAATAAAGTCATTTCGAATTTAACTCTGATTCTGATGCCAGTACGCAGGAACGTTCTGGTGCTGTTAACGTTTCCTCAACGATGCATTAGACAGAGTATTATGCGTCTCATCAGCGATCAACACACCCACCGAATGTTTTATTAAGCCTACACATGTAGAATTCCTGTGTTACCTAGTTGCATAATGACTCTGTTCAATTCTCTTTAACCCCCAGAATACTGCCAAATGCAATTTAAAATCCATGGATGGAAATGAACCCAAAGCTCTTGCAGCTTTTGTGTGCACAGGAGTGTAAATAAAAGATAGAGCTAATAATATAATTGAGTTTGTCGTCATGGCGTCACGGAGGTGGAAACATGACACAAGCTTCGAGACGGGAAATCCTGTGGTGAGGGTGAAATTATTTCTAATACACATTTCTTTATGTGCAAATGATCTTTTTAATAACACTATTATACAGTAAAAAAAGCAAAACAGTTCAAAATATATACACACATTAATACAGATGAAGAACACAAGATTTAAGCCACGCCTCCTCCCAGAGTTCAATGGGTCAACGATTTTAAGGGTTCTCCAGAGGATGTAGTTGAGAAACCATTTGGTTTTAGATTTAATTTTATGAGTTTTCACAGAGAAACAAAACAAAGAGCACTGCTGCCAGATAGATCTATTTTTATCTTGTACGTGTGTGTAAGATATAAATCAGAGAGAAGATTGTGTTTTAGGGTCATTTGAAAAACCAAACCTAGCTGGATAGAATAAGAGAACACTTTTGGAATGAATGAATGAATGGCTGGATGGATGGATGGATGGATGGAATATATAGATGTATTGCTTTAGAGATAAAAACCTGGTACTCCCACTCTATGCCCACCACCCTTAGCTCATGAGGCAGATTTTGAACAGCTCTAATTACCCATGAGGTTCTGGCTTCATCTCCTAAAATTCCGAAAGCGTTGTTTGGAGAAGAGAGCGGGGCGAGAAGGGAGGGATGAGGGCTGTGTGACACACAGAGTGAGCATTGTGCCCAGGCTCATGTCCCTGGTTTTCTTTCTGTGTCCATCTTTCTCACACACACCTTCCCACGCCTGATTTCCTCCTATTATCGCACTCCTTTCACAGGCTCTGAAGAACAGGTTTTGATTGGCTAAGTGCATCAAAGGTCAGGATGCTTCAATAAAACTAAATATGGGCTCTACTTCAGGTGTCCATGCGCTTGCAGGTGTCTGCGCTCCAGAGGTCAAAGTTCAAAGTATTTAATGGTGCGAGACGCATAACTCGTCCTGAGTGCTTGTAAAACTCCCACAATTAGAATATAGCTGTGAATGATACTATAGCTGATAAATGCAGCTAAATGACAGACAGACAGACAGACAGACAGACAGACAGACAGACAGACAGACAGACAGACAGACAGACAGACAGACAGACAGACAGACAGATAGATAGATAGAGAACCCGTTCTCATCTGGGTTGCAACGAATGTCCATTTATAGCAGAATGTGCAGAACATCTTCCCAGAAGAGCTGTGGTTCTGATGTACTCTGATGACCTTGAAAGTCTATTGAAGTTTAGTTGGAAATTTAGGAAAAGTGTTATTACAGTGTAAAATATAGCATGTCTGTGTTTTCTTTTTTTTTTTGTATTTGTATTTGTAGAGCACATCTAAAAGAAATGTTGCGGATCTTGTCTTTTAGTTTTTCCAGTTACAGTGTGTCATAGTGTCAGTGTCAGAAACCACAAACTAAAGAAGCAAACACTGACATGAATGACTGTCTTTGTTGGCAGAAAAATGAAAATTCTGTGCATTTTTTGGACTGAAGTACACTATACACCATATAACAGACGTCGCATAATTACAGCACATTTCTGCCAAATTGTGTAGCCTGTATTTCGTGTATTTATCCTGCTCTGGTACACCTAATTGACCTCCCGAGTTTATTTGTGTGTTCAGTCTGTTTGTAAAATCGGTCCATTTGTATGTTTAGCCAAAGTGTTTGAGCAGAAACATCAGTAAACTGTTCTAGACGCTGGATATACGGGATCACCGCTGGGTTCTCTGGCTGTGAGTTACAGCTTTAACGTGCTTGAGTTGGCACCTGGAGGTTTGCCGGTTATTGTTATACCGGTTTGCCCTTCTCACTCGTGGCACATTTATATTTCTCGCCTCTGAACACACTTGACCAGGCATGTGCAGATATTAAATATTCACACCACTCTAATTGCCTTTTACACAGTTTGCTTCCTATTTAGTTATTGCCAATTCCCACCAAAAACAACTTCAACTCATTTCTGCAGGGATCTGCCTCTTTAAAACTTTTTTCTTTTGTATAGAGGAATCATTTGGGGTTTATATGTTGCTTGGACTGGCATTTATGGCCAATTACGGTGAAATATTTACTGCTCCGTATGAGCTACAGAGAGTACCAATGCTTTCAAGGCAATAAGAAAGACATACATGGGGCAAGACAGTGCAGCATGACAACAAACAACACCGGAGGACAAAAGCTAGACAATGTGTACTGTGCAGGATGTAAATAAAATACAAAGTGCTCGAACATATCTGATCGGAATATAACATCAAGAATAACAGCAGGACGTGTCTGTATGGTAAATACCGAACAAGATTCTCGTCAAGAGGAAGTTACGTGAAGTGATGCGACGACTTCCCTAACCGAATGAAGCACGGTGATGGGTGCTCTTTTTTTTCCCGGGTGAAGTTCCCATTCAAGGAATTACACCCTTCATGATGTCATGAAGATCCATACTTGAAAAAACTTCCTAAACCTGGTTGGCACAGAAATATTTTATAATCTTTTATTAATTGATTTTCTTTTTTTTTTTTTTTTACTTTGGCCACGTGTAAATAACAGAATGCATTAAATAGCCATAGTACATAATATGCTTAAGTGAAGGTGGTTATAAACACAATTTCTACAAAACACTTGTTATTTAACATAGACAATTAACTTTTAATAATACAGTGATGCTTCCTTTAAGGAGAAGCAAATAACACAACACTTGATGGAAGGAGTCTCCAGTGTTGGAATGTTTTTAACAGTGAAGAACAAGTAATAGAAAAGTAATCTGAGGTCTAACATCAGTCCACTTATATACCTGCATAGCTCCAGAAACCCCTGAAGCAGGCTGTTGCTTATATTTCTGTAATTCTTTACTGGATGGAGTGGATGGATGGAGCTGGAGCGTGTGCGGGCGTGTGTCGTTCAGACTCCACCTTTCGACAATGATGAGCAGAGTGTGCAGACTCAGGGTCACACTCCTACCATCGCATCATCACATCACACAAGCAAACACACATATTTATACACACACACACGCACGCACGCGCACGCGCTACAGGAATGTGCTCTATTACAATATGATTTTATTTTTGCACCGAGCCTGAGCAAACTTTCCTTTCTCCACCAGCTCTGTATTGACCTAATGAGTGACTTCCAGAGAGAGCGAGTGTGTGTGTGTGTGTGTGTGTGTGTGTGTGCCGAACCGAACCGGACCTGACCGTGGAATCATCAGGCGCGCGGTAGAAATGATGCGCTCACGCGTGACGCGCATCTAGACTTTTCTTTTACTCGTCGCTCTATCGGAGCTGTGCTGGCTTTCATTCGTCACTTTGGGTTTTCCAAAACCTACTTATAGAAGAGAAACTTTCACCGATTGGGTTTTTCTGTGGTTTGAGCTGAAAGCAAGGAAAACTTTCATCCCTCACAGGTAAGAAACCGTTCACACACGCGCACACCTGCATGCGGATAAGCGGAGCGCGCGTTCATCACATTCATCACCTCATTCATACACACATCTTTCTGTTATCTACCTCTGAGGAGAGAATCAACCCGTGTGGAGTGATCAATCTCATTATAACATGTAGGCTTTCCGATCCTTCCACGTGAGAGAAAAGATATCAGGAATCTCCTGCGCTTTTGTGCCATCAGCCTCCTCTTTATCCAGGGAAGTGATTATTTCGGATTTTGCCCAAATTAATAGTCTGTGTGAGGGGTGTGGTGTTACAGAGAGGAGAATGTTTCTCAATGAAATTCCTGTATCTCAGGCGTGTTAAATATAAAAAACACTTCCATTTCTCAGATTGCTCAAGATCATTTTTAGAAACAAAGACAGCAGAGTCTCTGCTTTTCCTTCTAATTTTAGTGCATCTTTCACCACGTGAATGAAGTCTTTTTCTTTTTCTTCTTTAAGTAATAATAGTAATTTTAATAAAGATGCATAATTTGACCACCTTAATGTATTTATAATTGAAACAAATTAAGCACATTAATTTATGAAACAAGTGCAACCCCTTGCTGGTGTGACCCCCAAAACATGGAAAAGTATATTTAGATTTCTGAGAATGAAATCAACTATTAATTAAACTTCATACATGCATTTTGAGTTGCACCAGGGTTCCAGGGATATCCAGGGTTTAATCTTGTGCCTTGACCGCACTCATGGAAAAAGAAATAAATTAAAATCCCATGCACATTGTTTCAATCCGAGTTTCTCATGAGATCGGATTAACTCTTCGAATCTTTAATTAACCACATTACATAATATCAGCGTGGGTGTTTAACCGGCTGGGGTTAATTAAACTCTGGGGGATTTCGCTGTGAATTGCTAAAATGACCGGTTGAATGAATCATGTCTCATATATACATATATCTGATGTGATGTACTATTTATAGGCCATTGTTAGTTTCAGAATATCTAAACTTAAAAACCAGATCCTTACGAACCCCAGTTGCAGCAATGACTGATTTTCTGTAACAGTAGTCTACATGTATATCTGCCCTCCTACCTAGGGGTCTTTGTGATGCTATTCGGGATGCCTGGTGTGTGTTTCATGACTGTCACAGTTCTAACGAAGGAGGCTTAATGCGTCTTTAGTGTTCCTGCTAAAAAGATGCAGTGTGTTGTGATGACGAGGGCTGCGCTCCATTCATCTCACATATACATACATATATATAATTACATAAACACACTTGACATGACAGTCTGGTGAGGTCTGAATCACTTTTCTTTTAACTACTGGATAAAGGTTTTTTTTCCCCACACACATGTAAATAGAAAAGCCAAGTTTTCTCTAGACACCTCTCCACCATCAAGCCTCACTTCAGCAATCCTATAGAAGGTCATTAGAAGCCGGAGTCTCTAGAGTCATCGCTCTCAGGAAGCCATGGTAACTTGGAGAGGAACACCAAAGCGACATGATAAAGACAGCAGCATATGGTTTTATTTTTGCATTCATTCAGCTTGGCTTTAGTCCAATGAATCGTGGGCAGTCAGGAACAAGAAGCCACTCTTTTTTTGTTTTTTTTTGTTTTTTGTTTTTAAGTAAATGAACGTTCTCAATTAAAGCTGAAAATTACTGTACAGTCTTCACCATTTTATGTTTTTATATGCTGTTAATGATCCCGACTGCTGATAAAATTTGAACAGGTTGCAATATCAGGACCTTTTTCTCCAAATGCATCTCTGGTGTAATTATTTTAAGACCAAGCAACAGCTATACAGGATCTCCAGTTCAATCCTATGCTCAGGGTTTGAGCTAGAGCGAGCAAGTTTTCCCAGTATTTACACTGGTTTTCTACAATAAAAAAACAAACATGTAGCTTGGCTGAGATAAATTTGCTCCGGGTATGAATGTATGTATGTATGTGCCTGATGCTTGGTGATGAACTGGCATGTATTTAGGGTGTGTTTTCTCCAAATGTTGCTGGAACAAACTCCGGATCCACCGACACCCCCCCCTCTCCCCTCCCCACCGGACCAGGACAAAGCGCTTAGTGAAAGAGAAAGTGAGAAGTAAATACTATACTTTATCAGTTGTATCTCTAGTAAAACCTACTTCCCAATTGAAAAGTTTCTCATGTGGAACCAAATCATCCAATGGAATCATGAGCACTTTTCTGTTATATCCTTGTTTTTCTAAACCGGGAGATTTGTTTTACACACTTCTGGTGGAGTATACTGAGATTCACCTTCATCGCCATGAGAAAGATCCTGCTGAGATCTAGCCATTTGTTTTTTTCCCACGTCTCCATCATGTATGCCATTATCCAGCTTCCCTGTGGTTACCTAGAAACATCCGTCGTTCAAGTGTTGAATTCTCTGTCCGGCACTGCAGGAGGTCTAAGGCACAAACATATCCAGCGTGGCACTCTCCGACAATCAAATTACGCCAGAGTGAAGAAAATGCTCGGCAAACCAAGCCATTAATTCTAATTATCGGTTGGAAACGTGACAAAAGTGAGAGGGTAGGAGTGCTTGATTCGGAGGCGTGCTATCAATCTTATGGTGGGAATTCGAATCATTAACATAAACGCTCTTGTGTTTAATTGGTCTGAAACTCTGGGACCTAACGTAGGCTGATTTTACTACCAAGAACGGTTTTGAAATAAAAAAATAAAAAATTCCCAATACGCTCTTCATCATCACCACCTCCATCATCAATATGATTTAACAGCTAATCAATTATGAAATGGAGTTTCGTGGATGCCTTGAAGAACCATATATTTATTTGCTGTTGCCCATTTGTTCAAAGCCTCTATGTATCGAGTTCTTCTCCTTTTATCATCTCAGAGGGAACCCTGAAAACTTCCCAGTTAACAGGGATCTTCAATCTATTGACATTTTACCCAAAACGTTCCTCTGATCTGGAAGTCTTCCACAACCTGGTAATTGGTTGAGAAGCGGTGGGTATGGTCCTCTGTCAAAGTGGAACTAATCTTTCTGAGACCCCCCAAAATCAAAATGAACATTTAAGCTGGGGTTCTTTAGAGCACAAATAAATATGGACTCTTTTTTTTAAACCAACAATAGTATAAAGTTGTGAAACTCCACGTCCTTTTGTGTTGTAGGAGACAACAGACTCCATATTTGTTTACAAGCCCATCTATAAACTATAGGTATTATACGCAAAGAGCTTTGTACTAAAAATAAACGGCTACAGGTGGTGGAATTGGATTCCACTAATACAAGATCGGTAACAGAAAGAGCACTAAGAAGTGACAACTTTGGACACTGAGCGAGGACAAGTAGGTGATGAGATGTACAGGCAGCTTACTTCTTTCTGTCAATTATTCGGTGAAGGTGTGTGCTTTCGAGCGATGCGCTTCTGTTTGCATCATGTTGCACAAGGCGCCGTGACACGAAGCTCCGAAACACCGCAGACTGTTACGAGGTTAAAAATGATTTAACATCACTTTCTATAAGTTATCTTTTCATTATCATGACAACGAGACCTCAAAAACGGCATGTCGACTTTTACTCGTTATTTCTTGATCGGCATGAGGAAAGAGAGGTTTTTTCCTAATCGTCTTGTCTCGGGCCTGATCATGCCACATTACCTTGGCATCGAGTGTCCCATTAACTCTGGGCCCCAACCTTGTTGATGACACAGAGAGCCCAGCTGCTCCCATCTGCTGCGTGAAATCCGAGAAAAGATCCAATTTGAATGCCAATTAAATATTTTGCGTGGCCTGTTCCTGGACACTGCTGGTCATCTACGTGGTGGCGAGCCAAATCGTCTTTCACGATGAGGGTGAGACAGATGTCAGGGACCGCTGCCATGAAAGAGCTCAGAACACATGTCTGAATCTTTGAGGTTTAATTTGAAGAAAAACTGCAACTGTAACAGCCAATTCTGGTGCAACCAATTCGACTTATTTCAACTTAAATTGTCTTGTAAGAACATGCAACTTGTAAAAGTGTCTCATCATCTGCATAAGTTTGCATTTTCCTGTCACTGGATTGCTCAGACAGAATTCAGACCATTACCCAGAGGTGTTTATGCACATCCACATGCAGCAGTATTGGATTATTCATATTCAGTCAGCGCTTTATCACAGTCAGGGCGATGGTGGATAAATGGTCCACTCCTGGAACACTGGACTCATACAGCTGGACTGCGACACTGGTCCGGTTCATAGGATCATGGTCCAATTCACTTTTTTGGAGGAAAACTGGAGAACCCAGATTGTGGCTTTAGTGGTATTTATGTAAAAATTGGTAGATAAAAAGATTTTATATTCATTGGAACTAAACGGATCAAATCAAGATTTAGATCAAAACCTTTTTATCTTTATCACCTATCTGTACACACCTTTTGCGTTATTGCCCCACATCAGCGTGTTGTGTATTTAATTTTAGATGTTAATACCATATTATTGTCTTTGCATGCGTAATTTCTATGCACCACAAAAAGATCTTAAATTAACTGCTATATGCTGCTTACCTTTATCATGGCACCTTGTCCCCCCCCCCCCCCCCCTTTCCATACCCACGGTCTGCAGTTTCCATGGCAACGGAGGTCGAGGAGGAACACTTTAATAAATATGAGGATGTTGCTTCATTAGACAAACCCGGAGAATTTGGCGTGGAGAAAGACGAGTCCGTGCAACAGAATCTGCATAACAATAAAGCCAGGACGACCTACGTTAAAAGATTCTAAACGGGAACGTCATTATGGTGCCTGGGAAGTTTGTCTCAGATTGTAGATAAGATCTAGGTAGAATTTGGCAATTTTTAATTGAAGGTTAATGAGGAGTGGGATTGACGAATATGACAAATGATGAATATCAGCTCCCAAGTTTACCGAACTAAAACTGGACGCTGATTTTTTTTGTAGTGAAATTTGGATAGAATTCCCCCCCCCCCCCCCCCCCAAAACAAATTTGAAATTGAGCCTTAACCCCAGCTTCTGGTTGTTTGCTGGTACGGTGCAGGCTCTGATGTTTCAGAAAAATAATCAAATAATTCAATAAAATTAATGAGTCAATAAAAGCAGCAGAGCCTCCACGACCACAGAGGTCAATCCAATTAAACGGCTAGACAGCTCTGGATATTTTCTCTGCCTAATGTGATGATTAATGATTAGCACCATGTCTGGTTCTAATCAGAGATGTTCAACTGGTAGGCAAACATTAGAGTGTGTTAAATGGACTGATTAAATGATTACACTTGAGAGATACAGACATATACTAATGCTCAATTAAATCTATAGTCACATTAAAATCCTTAGGTAATTTCTGTATTTGTTCCTCTTCCAGGTCCTGAAAGAGCCTTAAAAAAATGCAAGAACATTCACTGGAAGCCTTAACAGTCTATAAAATCCAACATTTAAACATCTAAAGCGACGGCACGTTCCCTACGACCAAGCATGCCAGTGCTTCCAGGAAGGATCCACTCCCCCATCATGGCTACTCTATTTCTCCACATGATGGCCGCACTTCTGCTCATCCTTCCCGCAACAGTCCGGGCCAGCCCAAGGTACATCCCTGCACTACCTGGTGCCAAGCGTGAGATCATCCTGGACGGTGATCTGGTGATCGGTGGCTTGTTCCCTGTACACGAGAAAGGCGAGGGCACGCAGGACTGTGGGAAGATCAACGAGCAGCGTGGAATCCAGCGTCTGGAGGCCATGCTCCTGGCACTTGATGAGATCAACCAAGACAACCGCATCCTGCCTGGCCTCAAGCTGGGAGCCCACATTCTGGACACCTGCTCCAAAGACACATACGCTCTAGAGCAGTCACTCGAGTTTGTCCGCACATCGCTCACAAAGGTGCACCAACCTGGGTTCATTTGCCCCGATGGGTCCAACCCTGTGCCAGACGAGGCACCGCTGGCTATATCTGGAGTGATTGGGGGTTCGTATAGTGATGTCTCCATACAGGTATATATATATATAGCTTTTATTATGATTAAGTCTCTTAGGGATCCATGAATGACATCAGTCCTAGTGGTTGCTAAGTTTGATTTACAAGAGTAGATATTGTTTTTCCTTTCTGTAAGGCCAGTCGTCTTTTTGTATACTATGAACAAGCCCACCCACATCCTATCCAAAATGTGCTTTTCTTCTTTCAGTTAATCCAAAATGGCCCCTCATATGACTAATCCCCCACACCTGTATGTACTTTTCGAACATCCTATTTCATCCCATCCCAACATCAGATTTACTGCCCCTTTGCCCCTCGTACAATAAGATTCACTCTACTAGATTTTTGGAAGTGGCTTTGGGGATTTCTGATCAGACGAGTGATATATGGTGAAGGGGTCCGGGGTCCAATCTGTGGACGAGTGTTCAGTGAAGCCGAGGTCAAGGCTATGTGCAGGACATTTAAGATCTTCTGCAAGTGATCAGAACTAAAACTTTCCGTTACCGTAATTGGTTGGTTTGCTTAAAAAAATACAATAAAAAATACCATTAAAATAAAAACTCCCTTGAGGTTATCGGATCCGGCTTCGTCAGTTTAGGGATAAAACGGGACTCAGAGTAAGTGTGCAAGGGTTTTATCTTGAATATTAAAAGCATGAATTCTACTGCCATCTGGATTTCATTGGGTAATATAAATGTATTTTCTGAACAAAAACGTCATGGTACAACACTGACTGACTCTATTGTTGTACCAACTGTTTCAATATAAAAATAGATTTCTTTAGACATTATTTATAGTTTTGCAGGCACATTTATATTATGATTATATACCGAAACACCTCTCAGATCTTAGCCCTGCGTATTAATAGCTGACATGTCCATGGGCACTGTCACAGCTCTATTGTTGTCCGAAAGCCATATTTGTGTTGGTATAAATTCTCTTGCCACTTTCGGAGTTTCCTGATGAGGGCTTTCTGCCTTCCAAAACCCCGACAGGACTGTCGGCACTGAAGTGTCTACTTGTTCCTGCGCTTCACTGTAGAAAAGCCATGAGCTGCGAGTGTAAGCATGGTTAATTACCGTCTCCTGCCTTTCGGCTGTCACTGCCAAAGAGAGGGGCCGAGCTCTAATTATGTTCCTGTTGCATAATTAGGTTTTGTTCCGGGTTTTGTCTGCACAATCTCAACCACCTGAGGGATTTGTAGTGTTTGCTTTTTATTCATTTATTTTTTCTTTTTTGCAAAAAGCTTTAGTCGGCTAAAAGTCAAGGAAATATTACCTAGTGAACCGTGCTTCGATAGTGGTTCGATATTTATCTCAAAATATTCCGAAAAAAAGACAAGAAACACATGCCAAGCTTCATTACTAGAAATGTAATTATTGCCCCATAGATAGCTAATTGGTGTTTCTTAGCCCTATTCTTGGAGTGGTCTTATTTACATTGGTAATTGTCCCTGAAATAACTGGGCAGTGATTGGAGTTAACTATGTGCTATTTGTGGTGCATTAATCAAAACTCCTTATCATAGGGTTTAATTCAAGGGTTTGATTGTGTTTATTCTGAGGAATTTCATCGCCGCTGTCATGGATTGTCGAATGCTGAAGTTTAAATAGAGTCAAATTCAGAACCAGGACTCAGCAAAAACCTATTGACTCATACACAAAAATTAACGGAGAAAGTGGTTAAGAAGAAAAAAGAAATAAGCGCGATTATTATTAAAATAGGAACAGAAAACGACAAACTGTATAAAGAAAGTGGACGGTCAAAAGGGGACAAACAGAGCCGGAAGTCAAAAATGTGACAGGAAGTCAAATCAAAACTTACTGGCTCACATACGGTACAACAGAAATGCCTTCACAAGTTTCCCAAAGAAGCCAGAGCTTTTCTTTAAGCCTTCAACCACAGTATGATGTCGCAGTGATGTGTGGTAGGAGAGAGATAGTTTTTCCAGACTCAGGCTGAATTTAGTTGCTTGCCATGGCAGGAAACCAAGTGTACAAACAGGGACATTTGTGTGATGCCAGGAATAATGGAGACAAGAGGTCGACTGATTCCTAGGTTGGATCGTAGTTGCTGATAACCGATTAATCAACTGATACTGGATTTAAAAAAACACTACATGAAAAAAAGGACTGAAGTTTATTACAAAAAAAAAAAAGTACTGAAATATATGAATGTATTCATGAATAAATGATAAACAATAGCTAAATATATAAAAATATAATATAGCGCTCTTCTTGCAGCGCACGATATCAATATCACAAGAGCATGTGGCATCGGTGATTTGCCTCCAGAGGCCGCTCTCGTAATGACAGCAGACGGAAACCCGGAAAAACTATCGGTATGGATTTTTGCCGACAGTTCCAGCAATCAAATTTCGCTGCAGATTAATGTGCAAAACCGATTAATCATCGACCACTAATAGAGATCAGTGTATGTTTGTTCTTTGAACAATTGGGGTACTATCCTAATTTACCAAGTAGACTATCAGATGGACTACAGTAGATGCTTTAATTGTTATATAATATACCAAACAATTCCCCAGACTACATGTCGTAATCTAAAATAGCACCCACCAAATTCTCCTCGCTCTAGATCGCATCCTAGTTCACAGCTGGTGGAATTAGAGTGGCTTCTCGAGCCGTTTCCTCCGTCTGTGGCAGGACTATCATAGCCCTAGAGACGCTGCTTTGGCAGAACCCAAGCCACCTGTCCTCCACTGAGTCGAAGGAGCTAAGAGGAGCCTTCAGGCTGCCTGGAGCTCAATCAGCCTTCTGGCACAAGAGAGAGAGAGAGAGAGAGAGAGAGAGAGAGAGAGAGAGAGAGAGAGAGAGAGAGAGAGAGAGAGAGAGAAGACGCTTGGCACAAGCCCTCAGCAAACATGATGTGGATGAACACGCATATAAAACAGACAGCACATGGCAACAGACGTCCCAGCAATTTTAGGAGCTGGGAAGGTTTTTTTTTTCTTCACACAAGTATTTTTTTCTTGCTGCATGCCATCTGGATTGTGAGGTAAAATGAAGAAGAAAGTATTAGGAGTCACTAAATGATGTGAAGGAGTCGAATGTAATGTGTCTGTTTGTAATACAAGCCTGCACTGCACAGTTCTGGTTTCTGGCTCAGATCTGATCTGTCGATTTGTAGCGTTCGTGAAGTGAACACAACAAATAAATGGAATTTTTTTTTTGGACAATAGATTCGGACACTAATCAGTAACTATTTTTTTAGGCTTTAGTTTTGCTTGAGGTGATTCCTAATTTATTAAGGAAATCTCAAATTTCCCAACTCTCCCACTGAATGTCACTTGTTCCTCTGTGCTGAAGGATGATCTCAGTGATAAGCATTGGGGAAGAATTTGAAATGCCACCTACTGCATATATATATATATATATATATATATATATATATATATATATATATATATATATATATATATATATATAAAATCTCAGAGTCTCCCATCTAAGTTGAAAAGAGATCAGATTTTCTGTTTCCACACAATCCTGAAGAAAAAAATCTAATACGTCATATTAATGCAGAAAATTGAATCTGTATTACTACAACCTGACATTAATGTAACCTAATGCAGGTGTGTGAGTGTATTTCCGGGTGTTATTATGAGTACTGGCTTCAGCTTCCCCTGTCTTAGGGTTAAGGTTAGGCACGTGGGTGTGTGTCTCATACCGGATGACTGTACTATCTTTGGTGAGTGATTGTGTGTGTGTGTGTGTGTGTGTGTGTGTGTGTGTGTGTGTGTGTGTGTGTGTGTGTGTGTGTGTGTGTGTGAGAGAGAGAGAGAGAGAGAGAGTGATATAAAGATCTATATTTGAGTTTGTGTGTGGGTGAGATTGGCAGACTGGTTGTGTGGTTTTCTTGAGGACGAAACACCTCCCTCACCAGAGAAGGAAACAATAATGGAAACACACACACATACACACACACACACACACACACACACACACACACACACACACACACACACAGGGTTGCTTGCATTTAACACCAAATTAATATGGCTACAGAATCTTAATATTACACAACGACACTCACGCATACGTTTACAATTAATTCAGTTTGTGCACAAAGCCTGAGGCACGCCGGAGTTTTCGCTCTGGCTGCGACATTTCAGTCTGAATCTGTCACTCTTTCACTGCGAGTCTTCCTGTGCTCTAATTAAAGTGGCAGAATATTGCCTAGGTTACTGAGTCTCTGTGTGTACGAATGTTTGGCAGATCCTCCACGCGCGTCATAGTTCACACGGCACTCGAAACGCGAACCAATTGCTAGTCGCAGCCGCTTTCATCTTTCCTGCTCTCATCGCTTTCTCCGGCAGGTGAAAGAATAAATTACAGTATATGTTTTCACAAAATCGACCTTGCGCATGCAGAGCATCGGGAATAATAATTGCCATGCAGTAACGTGCGCAGCGAGAATTGTCCTTGAGCAGGTTCTTATTGCTTTTGCATACCAGCACTGTATTTTTCTGTGTGAAATCAATCCTTTTGCCATTGTTGTACAGAATTATAGAAACGAATACAAGATAAAGCAACTATTTCAATATTTATGAATTTGTACCGTCGCTTATTTATCTGAGGCTCTTTATTAACGAGCTTTCCATCCAACGCATTGGACAGATTCCGGTTTTCCTCCTTATCTCTTGAAGACCAAATAAAAAGCAACGCGTCGTGCCGTGCCGTCTGATGATGTTCCCTGGAGACCATAAAAGTTTGTAACATTTTTGCCCAAAGAAAATATTACCCTATTGATGGCGATTGCACGTTTATTTAAAATCCGTCTATCTGAATTAGAAGTCACTAAGAAGCAGCACAACTTCTTAACAATGAGAATTGATGCTTGGCACTATAGTATATCAGCAGGTAACAATGACTTCAGAAAGAGAAATTCCACTCGGATCACACTGACGTCGAGTGTCATGGAGACAGGACTCGCAGGATCAGGAGTATTAATGATGTTAGTGATGTAAAATGAGCTGCACAAGGTCACTCACACAGAGACCTCACCTGTGCTTTGTCTTCGAGAGAATACTAATACGCAATATGCTGCACGTGAACTCTCTCTAAAAAAAACCACACATCATTTGAAATACTCAAACCTTATTGAGCGAATTAACAGCCCATATTCTGCAAATGAAATGGCACCAAATCCCAAATTGACTTGAATCACGTGAATCTGAAGAATGGAATTTCATTTCCCATCCATTAGTGTCACTGTTTTTAGGGTGAGAGGATCTTTTTTAACTTCTCTGTAGCTGTGTGGGAAGCCCGCATGCCTGGCGCCGGAGCCGTTGAAACAGATGGGCCTTTCATGTTGAAAGCAGGACTGTAAAAAGCTGACGGACTGCGTCAGACACACTCCGATTTCGTTTTACTCGCACCCCGGGTCAAACCACCTCGCCGCTTCAGCCGTATGAAGCCTTTCAGGCCCCAACCATCTCCGTAGTGCTCAGCTCTTTTCTGTTTTATCCCCACTTTCTCTCACTCCAGCACGCATGCATACTATTTTTATCTTTCTCATCTCTCGAACACTTCCTGCGTTTTCTGTTCTCATCTCTCTGTCCCTGCCAGAAGCAGTTTTCCATTCAGTAGCTGCATCTATCAAAGCTCCCATTCTCATTCAGGACTTGCACTGTAGATCACTATATGGACAAAATTATTGGGACACCCTGCTTTTCCAGCCGTATGTGGTTCTTTACCAAACTTTTACCCTAAAGTTGAAAGTAGAGATCGACCGATCGTGGATTTTACCGATACAGATAGCTGATCAACTGATTTTACTAAATAAAAAACATGTAATATAGTAATTAACTTTATTTGAAAAATTTTTAAGTAGTGAAACATGAAAATGTACTTAAGAAAATAAATATGAATATATTAATTAGTAAATATTATTATATAATTAATAAATTATTCATAATAAATATAATATAGCGCTCTTTATGCAGCGTGCAGTCTCGGGCGTAAAAACAAACAGATGACACGTAACGTAATGTAACGACAGTGGACCGGAACCCGGAAAAACTACAGGTAATATAAGTATTGGTCGACCTGTAGTTAAAAGCACACAATTGTATCGGATGTCTTTGGATGCGCTAGCATGAATGACATGTGAACAAAGCCAGTTCCATGAAGATCTGCTTTATATGTTGTGAAATGAAAGATCTGCAGTGGCCTGCTCCAGAACACTGACCTCAACCCTACTTAAAACCAGTGGGATTAATGTAAACACTGACTGCACCGCAGGCCTCCTCACCTCACCTACACCAGCACCCTTGTGGGTGAGCTTCACAAGCACAATATCTGGTGGAAGGTGAGAAGAGTGGAGGTTATTATAACAGCAAACGGGGACTAAATGTGGAATGGGATATTTAATTGTCTAAATATTGATGAATAGAATTGCTGAGAAAAAAATCTCATTGCCTACAAAGAGCAGGACTCATTGGGACCCTTAAATGTGGTTGAAATAGTGACGAAATAGCGATTTCTTTTTCTTTTTAGGTGTATTTCAAAAGACCCCAAAAATGCTCTCTCTCTTTCTTTCGCTAGTATTGTGACAGTTGGACTTTGTTTGCCTTCGTTAACTCAGACAGATGTCAGTGAACGCTCCGAGAGAACACCTGCATACATACATACGGAATGCAGATATCATAAATATTCATTTAGGTGTGTGAATATCTGAGGAGACGAGGGGGGAAAAAAAGAGAAAAACGAAACAGAGAGACAGATTAGTGACGTTGCTCCCTGTCTGGAAAGAGTTTAGGGTGATGGACTGTTAACAACAGCTGAGCTGGTCTCTGTCAAACGCTTCAGTGCGGTTCTGAGACACTCCACTTGAGAGTACGAATGGAAAATGAAAGGGAAAGAAGCATGCAGTGACACGCAAACAATATCCTAATGCACAAACATACCAGGCTTGCATCTTTTCGGACAGGATGATGATGAGTCTCCCTCAGTAGGGAGTAGTGATAGTGGAGCAGTGTTTTGGTCCTTATTTCGACTCACTCGTGTCCAAACTAATTACATTCCCTCAGATTTTCCTCTTTAGGTCAGCGATTCATCTGTTCTCCAGTGGCCCTGAACCAGCCATGGCTCTAAGAACACGGTTGTCGTGCAGCGTTCAATATGTGAACACTGAACACGTCACATCTAATAGCTTTCAGCACGTGGACAAGGCTGTACTGGTACCTTTGGGGTTTTAGTACTCTAGTTTTTCTCTTCATTTATCTGTAGTAAATGCTGTATTCTGGTCCAGACCAATGCAGCTCACACTCTTGTTCGCACCTAAAGGCGAATCCTCTTCTCGACATGTTCTCGGACAATGTGAGAAGAACGGAATACAAAAGAAAACCCACACAGACACAGTGAGAACATGTTTATCTCAGACACAGACAGTAAGCCGAGCTCAGGATCGAAGCCACGAGGCTGTAAAGCATCGATGTTTCCTGCTGTGCCTCTGTGCCTTTGTGGATACATTTCTCATTGAGAAACCCTCTGTTTCACACCAAAATACAGGCTTTTTACATTATTTACAACCACTGAACTTTCCACACAACACATTCTTTCAGCAAAACAATGTTTTTGATCCACCTTCACGTTTGGAAACATACCAAAAAGGTCCTGGAGAAAAAAATTACAGAAGAATGGAATACAAAGAACAAAACATTCTACAAAGTCTTTTCATCTCATCAACATGTTGAATGGAACGGCTGAGAAGGTCTGCTGTCATTATAAGGGCAGCCTGTTTTTTGTGCCATATAGAGAGAGCGTGGTTCATATTTAATTAATAATTTGTTCATTAAAAAATTATATATTAGTATTTTTTTATTTAGCTCATTTTTCATGACTTGGTACTGCTTTAATTGTATTTTTTTTTTGTAATAAAGTTCAGTTCTGTTTTACCTGAAATGGTAAATTATTTTTTGTTTGTTTTTTGTTTAATCCAGGATTCATTTTAAAAACTATTGGTTGATTAATCAGTTATCACTAAGTACGATCCAACTTAGCTCCCTGTATCTGTAACAATTTACATCGGACGACCTCTACTGAAGATCGCTTGAGACAGTTCCATGACAGATTTTTTTGCACGAAATCATTTGCCAATTTGTGACATCAAAAGAATGATTAGAGACCCATCTATCAAGTTTCACAATATAATTTAACGTTATTTTTGTCTATTGATTTTTATTTGTTTGGTAGACCATGACCGAAATGATTGCACTTGGTTACATTGTTTAATCAGTTTAACCTTAAAGGGATTTTGTAGAACCCTCTAACATACTAGATGCAATTTAAAACGCCAAGGTACACTAACTTTCTCAAAAAGCTATTGTAAACCATTTTGTTTAAAACCCACCCCCGTTTTCCTTGGTTTAAATGGATAATTCAAAAATTGCTCTCAGTGTTAAACAGTGTCAAAGCCAGCAAGTAACATAATAGTGCACATCCCAAAGCTGCATGCATGCAGAGACAGATACAATAACAGCAGCCGTATGTGTCTGGAGGCTAAATTGCAATAGATTTGCCTTAGGTGGAACTCGAAATTGGAATTTCCGTTGGGACGGGGAAAATTGCCTGCAACCCCTTAGGAGGATTGTTATCGGATTTGGTCCACTGGGCACTGCAACGTCCCGAGCTCATGAACCAAATGTATGGAGTATCTCAGAGGGAAGTCTGTCCAGGGGTCAGTTTTTGATGTCCATGTAATTGCAAGTCATTAAAACACAAAAAGGCAAAAATTGATCCTATAGCAGAACAATTGGCCTGAGAAGCCTCTGTCTAATGGTCTTTTAATGTTAGCAGCCTTACGCTATATATGTGAATCTTCCTGGACACTGTCTTTCACGTCATTAGCTGGCTCTCCCCATGGGCGTTATTGTCACTTCAATTTGCAGAGCGAACGACTTCTCCGTGTTCCTCTAGTGATTGCTTTGAAGCTTTGGGAAATAAGAATGTAAATGTAATATCAACCTGATTGTCTGCCTCATAGTTCATGAACAAACTGCTGTGAAAAGAAAGTTAGGGGGGGACATACCACATCCAAATCTAAATGAACTGCTTTGTCTTTATGCTAACTGTAATATACAAATAAATGTTTTATTTTGATAATGTGCAGCAAAGTTGGAAAAACTCAATACAATGGCTGCTGGCAACAATTATAGCGAACCATAAAAACTAGATTTCAACACCTAAATTTAACCTGATCATTCCCTGGGATAAATATAACAATATTTCTTATCTGTCATTTTTGGGTGCAGCTGATATCTCAAGCCATCAGAATGAAACCTGCCCAAATCCCATGGTTAGGCAAGCAAAAACAATTGACCCAGATGAGCTAGATAACAAATGAAGATGGAGGCTTTGTAGGAGCCAAATCCCTCTCCATGCCAAGTAGATATACATCTTTTCATAGAGTGGGGACATGGACAGGCGTGGAGATTGTAGTGTGGCTGATTGCTTGTCAACAAGCTTTGCAGAGTCCCTGGCTATCTATCTAAATTTCTTTTGAGTGGAGACAATGTGACTGGAGGTGCAATAAGTTCGGAGGAGTCCATCAGTAGCTCTGTGAACTTGTTGAATAGCTCAGGTACATCATGCTATACATCATCATATAGATCAAACTTCGGTTTCTGGTTAGTTGCACCAGCTTAATATCCACAATAAAATTGTCTTGATAAAGTTAAAGTGGAATAGGACAAATAGACTGTCTTCTCTTCTCCCCAAATTTCTCCAGGTGGCCAACCTGCTGCGGCTCTTCCAGATCCCTCAGATCAGCTACGCCTCCACTAGTGCCAAGCTGAGTGACAAATCCCGTTACGACTACTTTGCTCGAACTGTTCCTCCAGACTTCTACCAGGCAAAAGCCATGGCTGAGATCCTACGGTACTTTAACTGGACCTACGTGTCAACGGTGGCCTCGGAGGGTGACTACGGCGAGACGGGCATTGACGCTTTCCAGCAGGAAGCACGTGTGCGCCAGATCTGCATCGCCACTTCGGTCAAAGTCAGCCGTTCCATGAACCGAGGTAACTACGAGACCGTGATCCGCTCACTTCAGCAAAAGGCCAACGCCAAAGTGGTGATCCTATTCACCCACAGCGAGGATGCCCGGGAGCTCCTAGTGGCAGCAGCACGCATGAATGTCACCTTTATCTGGGTGGCAAGTGATGGCTGGGGGGCACAGGAGAGCGTGGTGCAGGGCAGCGAGAAAGCTGCCAACGGGGCTTTTACCATCGAACTTTCCTCTTACTCCATCCGCGAGTTTGAAGACTACTTCACCAAACTCACTCCGGAGTTCAACACACGCAACCCGTGGTTCCGAGAATTTTGGGAGCATAAGTTTGGGTGTCGCCTGCAGGAGCCAGGCTGCGCCAGGCACAGCCTGAGGGACGGCTCGTTCAAGCAGGAGTCAAAGATCATGTTCGTTGTGAATGCCGTGTATGCAATGGCGCACGCCCTGCATAACATGCGGCAGGCCGTGTGCCCCAACACCACTCGAGTGTGTGACGCCATGAAGCCTGGCAACGGCAAAAGGTTCTACCGCGAATTCATCCTCAAGACAAAGTTTGATGGTGAGTGATATGACCATGCTTACTGCATCCTCGTGAAGGAACACTTCAGAAGTAATAGCAGTGGAAAAGCTAGTGGGGCCAATTAGCATTTACTTGATTTGCATAATGATAATTGCCACCTACTGTCTTTCATTCGTTATCAACAATGTTTATCCGTAAAGCATAAGGAGAGGAGAGCAATTTTAATGAATGTTCAGGCATCACGTTCCTGCTGGATGTTGTTTTTATTTGCTGGTTAAAAGGATGCTGCGGAATGTTAAGACTTAAAACAGTAATTATTAGGTTAGCTCCAGTCTGCCTAACATCATAGGGAGGAAATATGATTAGAAAATCAAACACAGAGATGATTTTAAAGCTGGTTGAGCCTGGAAGAAGAAAATGTTGATTCTGCCACAATTAGTGTTTGAATAATTCTTCAGGAATTCAAGGCAATACATCAGAAGCACTGTATTCGGTTGCGGCAATAAATTCCATCGGTTTTCAGCAAATAATCCGACCGATTGTATTTCATCTCTCTAAGATCAGTGGAGACCCCAGCTGTTTGTTCCAGCCCCCAGCTGTTTTTTTTTGTTTGAATCTAATACGATGAGCCTTTGATGACCCGTAATAAAGAGACATTAAACGCATTAAAAAGTGTTTTGGCAAACAGGTGGTGATAATTAACAACCACAGAACAAAGCCCATTTTTCAAAAACTTTGCTGAAGGCGGGATGAGATCGTTTTCTGGCTAATGAATGTGTTTGTGAAGAATGCGCTCTTTAAGTAAAACCATTTTTTTTTCCTAAAATTAACTAACTTTATTTTGTTTTCTTTCAACTGTTCCCAACTAGCCCCATTCAGGCCTGCTGACACAGAGAATGTGGTACGTTTCACCTCCTTTGGTGACAGCTTAGGCCGTTACAACATCTTCTACTATCGGCAAGAGAACGGAAGGTACGTCTACAGGAAGGTGGGATACTGGGCCCAAAGTCTGGTTCTTAACACCAGCATTTTACACTGGGCCGGAGGAGCACTACCCACCTCCCAGTGCAGCGACCCCTGCCAACCCAATGAGGCCAAAAGCATGCAACCTGGAGATGTTTGCTGCTGGATCTGCATTCCATGCCAAGCCCATCAGTACCTTCTGGACGAGTTCACCTGTGAGGACTGCGGCTTTGGAGAATGGCCTTTAGCCAACCTGACTGGCTGCTACGAGCTTCCTGAAGAGTACATAAACTGGTCGGATGCCTGGGCTGTAGGACCTGTGACCATCGCTTGTCTGGGTATGATGTGCACCCTGGCCGTGGCTGTAGTTTTTCTGCGTCACAATGACACTCCAGTGGTAAAGGCTAGTGGCCGTGAGCTGTCCTATATACTTCTGTTGGGGGTTCTCTTGTGCTATGCCATGACCTTTATCTACATTGCCAAGCCGTCTGCAGTTGTCTGTGCGCTGCGACGTCTCGGCCTCGGCACCTCGTTTGCCGTGTGCTACTCCGCCCTGCTCACCAAGACCAATCGAATTGCGAGGATCTTTGGCGGAGTTCGCGACGGTGCCCAGCGACCTCGCTTTATCAGTCCCGCATCACAAGTGGCTATCTGCGCTGCACTGATCTCTGCCCAGCTACTGGTGGCTTTGGTGTGGCTCCTGGTCGAGGCACCAGGGGTCAGAAAGGAAATGAGTCCCGAGAGACGTGACGTGGTGACTCTAAAGTGCAACAGTCTGGATTCCAGCATGCTGGTATCGCTCACCTACAACTGCATACTCATTGTCCTGTGCACGTTCTACGCCTTCAAGACCAGGAAGTGCCCTGAAAACTTCAACGAGGCCAAGTTCATCGGGTTCACTATGTACACCACCTGCATCATCTGGCTGGCCTTTCAGCCCATCTTCTACGTCACTGCAAGTGACTACAGGGTGAGTGAAGATTCCACTTTAATGCAAAGTCTGTCTGAACAGCTCATTTAAACATTTATTAAACGCAACCAACCTAGGGTGAGGTGCGAGTACACATTGGATAAGAAGCCAGTCCATCACAAAGCACCAGTAGTAAATTACCATCACTGACAGAAACACAAGCATATAAATTAAACCTAGAGAACGTGGAGCTGTAAGTGAGCAACACTGCCACTCTGTTACAATGTGGCACGCTGGACCTTGTAGTATTTTACAAAATATTAACTCCACTGTAAAGGACATGGTGAGAGGTTAATCCTACGCTCCCAGTATTCCAATAAATCCACAAACTTGCATGTTCAAGTAACAAAATGCGCTTCTTTTAAAAAAAAAATTACTTTATTATACATACAGCTCCGACATGCCACCGTGGACAGGGAAATAAGGGCCAGATGGCCCTTTACTTCTGCTGCTTAACCAGATAAATCCCGCAAATCAACCAACACAAACATGCGACGCACAAAGGCGTGAGCACGTAACACTCGAGTGTGTTACGAGTCCCTCCGGGAGACTGTGGGCGGCCTGTCGCACTTTATCAGCGGATTCGTTTTGCTGTGTGGCATGAGATGTCAGAACTCGGTTAGCTCCACAGTACACAGAGTTATCAAGAACGGCCCAAGGCTGTGTGAGCGGCGATGCCAGGCCCGCCGTAGAAAACAGCTGTCACAAGAGATCACTGTGCCAGGAGGAAAGCCAACGTTTCCTCATCAGTGCAAAACGGAGCCTGAATTGAGGAAACCACTGCAAAGAAAATCCTGAGATGCGATGACAATGGGAGAAAGCAATCATGTTATGTAGTGGGAAAGTCTTTATGGTATGGCTTCAAAAGAAAGGTCATAAAGGTGACGCATTAAAAAAAAAATTTGCTTAGTGCACAGGAAACTAAAAAAGTTGTTAAATTAAATGCCAACTCAGCAAAACGCACTCTGTGTCTGTGTCTGGCGATGCCGATAAATGATAAAATTGGGCTTTGAATCACTGAAAACACAAAATAAAATGCATTTGCTAACACCAAGAAAACTAAACTCTGTCGATTGCTAGCATCTTACAAGGTTGGCAGGCGTACATCCTGGCAGCATCCCAATATATTGTATGATAATTAAAATGCAGCGTGAAAATTTAAATATTTTGACTATTTTTTTGGAATAGTGAGATCGATAAATCGTAACTCTGAGACTACCTGTACTGTAAAATATTTAAGCTAGTTGCTAAACATCAAGGCGTATCCCATTATACTTTCAACATACAGTATAACTTGTGAAAGATATTTTAGCAAAAATCTAGGACTATTTTTCCTAATAAGGAAAAAGTTACAGCAGGTTCGGTGCAGTATCTCACTGTACAAGAGGTACTTTCCTGAGAATGGGCTAATGGTGCACATAATCTGTAAACATTTCTAGGGGTCGCTACAAGTACCCTACTCTTACCAGCCATTCTCTGTTTGTTGCAATGAGTTCAAATGAGTAGGAAGCATTGCTCTACACTTTTCTTGTAAACATGACTTTTGCTTCTTACTGAAGCTCTAAAAAAAGATTTATCAAAGTTTAAAAATTTAATCGTTGCCATGCTACATTCTAGACCCAGCGATCGGTTGTATCAAGATATAGCAGATGTTTACAACAGTCAGAAAAAATTTATTCGTAACGCCTTTGGCCATGTTTAAAATGTAGAATCATAACTAATGAGGAGTTCTGTCTCTGTGTGAAAACAGTTTTGAAAAGGATTAGTTTTAATGTATTCTGGCATAAAAGAGCGGCTCGCGGCGATGGGATTCAGCGAGGCAACCCTCGGCCTCGCAGATGGGAGCAAAGTGCAGCGATTGTCAGCACAACAAAGAGATCTGTATTTTCCTCACTCTCCCTTTTTCCTTCCCACAGCGGTTTGGCTCCTGTCGAGCCTCTCTTTGGTATTTTGTCCAGCATTTTACGGCTTGCCACGGCGTAGCGCAGGGGAGCATTCCCAAATGAGCTCTGCCCGTCACACGCCGGTGTCTGGTGGGTTCGCAATAACAGCGTGGATGGAACCAAAGTTTTCATACAGAGAGAAAAAAAAAGTGTTGAAACCCAAATGAATTTCGGAGCTGCGGCTCTAGGAAATGTTTTCAGAATTTCAGCACAAATGAGCTGGAGTTACTGCGGGAGACAACTGAAAGTTTTCCAAACATCTGCTAAATCTGTACACCTGTGCCATTACAACAAATTTTACACCGGACCATTTTTACTGACAAAATCTGCGCATTACAAAATAAATCATTGTAGTTGACATGTTCATAAGCGACCGATTTAGTGGCAATGTGTCGATAGAAAACAACAAAACATTTTGGGGAAAATCTCAGAATATGAAATTGGTACAATGCTCATATATAAGTCACCAATTAGAGGAAGCCTAAGCATGACACAAATCTCAGTCTCGTTTATCTGAGCCTGTTTTCTGCTGATGACTAATAAATAAAAGTGAGCAGAAAATGATTTGCTCCAGTCACACTGCACTATTAGAGGACCTTCCGTGGACTATGTGAAATAGCACATTCAACGTCATTAAATGTAAAACGGACTGCTAAATGAGATGCTCAGATCATTCTTTTTCATCTTTAACACTGTGTTACAAAACCGCCATCTCGATCTTCACTGCTTCTAAACTGTACTCCACAGGTCCAGACCACCACCATGTGCATCTCGGTGAGTCTGAGCGGCTCGGTGGTCCTCGGCTGCCTCTTCGCCCCAAAGATCCACATTATACTTTTCCAGCCGCAGAAGAACGTGACGACACTGAGAAGCAAGGACAACCGGTTCTCCACAGCTGCTACAGCCCCCAGCTCCACCTACTCACATGGTAGGTCGAATACCTGCTTCCTCCTTATCAGGGTTAAAGGAAAGATCTGAGGTGTTTATTCTACAATCTAGGATTATACAGTGGATGAGAATTATTTTCTATTACAATACTCAAACGCTGTATTTTTGCATATTTTGCAAAATACTCAGATTTTGTTCGCCGCATGCATAAAACCCTGCCGCTTCCTGACATCGCCAACGTTTTTACAACATTCTAGCGATATGGATTATTCTCCTGACAATCGAGGGAGTGAGCGAATGAATGAAGGATGGATGGAATGAATGAATGAATAAATAAATAAAAATTTAATGAATAAATCAATATCTCGTGTGTCTCTTAAATGCAGACAATCGTTAGGCTAAAATACGTAGAAAGGTTGTGTAGAAGATATCTTTAAAAAAATGTTTATATTAAACGTAAAAAGAAAAAACAACAACAAACACATGCACACACTCATATACACAAACTTCTAGGCCCAAATTGGGTATAACAAATTTTTTCATTCAACTTTATATAATCAAATACATTTTTGCCTATTTAATAGATTATTAGATTTAATCAATATAATAAAAATGTGCATTGCATTACTTAGATTTATTCCATTTAATTTTTAGAGATTTTATTTTTCATTTAAACCAATCAGACGTTATTTAAAATTGTTTTTAAAATGTCAAATGTTGATGTTCGCAAATGTTAATAATAATAAAAAACATTTATTAAAAATGACAAGTATTGTTATGTTGTGTGTTCCCTCACCCTAAATTTTATTAAAAGCCCAGAGGAATTTTGTGCACTGTTACACCCCTAATAAACATCCATTCTAAACTAGTTATATATTTACATATGTTTTCACAGTAAACATGATTTATAGGCTTTAAACTGACTTTTACTTTCAAGTACATCTACCGAATTTCCTCTGTATATCAGCTCTAACTCCGTTCACTAGATCGTATACGACTGGGATTCAGTCTTTTGGAAACAGTATCAAAGACCTTTATGTGGTTGACTGATCAGCACGGTTTCACCGAGATTACATCATGTTTCTGTGCTCAAAAGGTTAATAGTTGAAATGTCTCTCACTTGAACTGACCGTGAAACATTTGGCATTTCGTCCCCAGCTTCAGCCGCGACCGTGGTTCCCACCGTGTGCAACGGACGAGAGGTAGTGGACTCTACGACGTCGTCATTGTGAACGAGGGACCGTAAGACTGCACACGACTCCACTCGACTACACCATCTACAGTGATGTCATGGATAAATCTTTTATCAAAACCTCTTCTACCAAGGGTGCTGCTGTCATCTGTTTCAGGCACTCGAACTCAAATTCTACTAAAACAAATACTTGACTATAAAAGTGTTCAGTATTTAAAAAAATCCTGTAAATGTGATTACGTGGAATGAACGTGCCAGTATGAACTAATGAGTGGGTTTGTTGCCACATATCATTTAAAGCTACAAGACTTCAATGGCAATGAACGAATGTTTAAAGTTTGGATTTGTTGGAAATAAAGTAACGCATTCAGAGGCGTCTTTAAAACGACTTTGTCGACATGCTCTCACCAGTTTTTTTGGTATTTCTTTTTATTTAAAAGAGTTTTAAAAACGTAGTTTAGTTGGGAACTAAATACTAAAAAACTGTTTTGGGTTCCATCCAATCACGTGCATTAATTCAGATTATTTCGCATCAGGTATCTTAATGAACCAGAAACTTGGTACATTGTTCACAGTTTTTCATTCTCTTTCACCGCTCTGGTCTGATCACCATCCCAATGAAAACATTTAAAGATGATTAGACAAAGAAGTTTACATTTATTCCCCTTTTTGTCACTACGATAAAAACACATTTATATGTATTAATAAAAAAAGTTAACAATTCAGTACAATTCAGGTTTATTTTTATAGCGCTTTTCACAATGGACATTGTCCCAAAGCAGCTTCACAAAAGGTTGCCAGTTGCTCATATGAGTCTCTTATGCAAACCTTTATAAGAAAGACAGTTTATTTAATTGGAAACAAATTGTACATAAATACTCCTGATTTTGATTTATAACCTTCTGGTGCACATAACTAGCCAGCTAAGTCAAGAACAGAGACACATCAAGATAAATTCTGTAGTAAAAACTCTGAAACCTCGGTCCTCCAAAAGGCTCATCTACTTAAGATAATGAAGCGGCCCTCAAGAGGAACATCTGGTGAGAGAAAGTCAACAAGGGCGTGTTAAAAAAAAAAAAAAAAGGAAGAAAAAGTGTATTTGAAAAATCTACTCGTATGAGGTGTGTTGGTGAAGTGAATGCTTGAGAGTGCACTTTGGAGTTTAAGGAACATAAACAAATCCATATTTGACTTCCAATCTGGACTTCACTACATGAAGCTTATCAGGTAACAATATGTTCTTCTTCAGTGATAGCACCAAGACACACACTTTCCAGCGTCTTGCTGTAGGTACAACCCTGAAAAGTTGTTCTTAAATATGTATACTGTTCCTACACCTACAGAATTTAGGCAAATGATTGCGAATTTATATAGACCTCTATTTACATATATAATTATTCTCAGTGTTTTGCTGTTAGACTAGTTCAGTGTGTTTCATTAATAGCACTGAGGTTCAGATATTGTATGTGCAACGATCAAGTAAATAAACGACTTTTCAGGGGGTGTATTGACTTTTTCCACTTATTAGAGCGGTTTCTTGGAAATTCGATCGCGTTTGTGAACCTGACTTGAAGCGGAGCTCCGGCAGGACGAGCGCCGGAGCTCCGCCATGTTTTACTGCAGTAGCTCATTAGCAGATTTTGCTTTTGTACTTTACGTGTCGTTAATATAATGAAATGTCCCATGTTTTCTTTCCATGCACTAGTCTAGTGGCGATGCAAGAACAAAATCTCTAGAGTCAGTATTTCCTTTTGAACTTGAAGACTAAATCTGTAGTGTATCAGATTTAAATAAAGTATTTGAAAGTAGCTATAACAGTATAAAAAACGAATGTGTTTCAGTGTGAACTTTGGTGAACCGGTCAGTGCTATTCCTGTAATATATGTAAATAAACTTTTTTTAATGACAAGCCTGTCTGTTTCATTGCAGCGCTGAGAAAGTGTAATGAGTGATGGCATGACGGAGATTCCTCTTTTACTGTTTTTTAACCATTTTCCCCAAGAATGGGAATTATTTTTTGACCGGACACAAAATCTTATTTGCCCACAGAACTAATTCTAATTTTAGTTCCTATTCATTTGTGTTTTTGCGTTTTACCGAGTTTACTACATAGAAACAACAAGAACAGCCAGCAAGAACATTTGTGTCTCTTAAAAAAAAATTTGCCACTGTGCATGCATTGTTTTATAAAAACGGAAGTAACAATAGAATTATCTACAGACACTAATGGGTTTTTTTCAGGGGTTTGCTGTTAGAATAACTTGGGAATTCTGTCCTAAACTGTATCATGCTAAAATCATGAAGATACCTGGATACTCTACTATTAATGCACCGACAGGCTTTTCAGCTCATATTGCCCACAATACCTTGCGTTACCTCACAAATTTCAACCTGTAAACATGGCAACCGAGTGAATCCAGTGCTCTAATTGAGGGGGGGGCTGGGAGGATCCAGGACCCCCCATAAGGCATTAAGGGCCCCCATGACAACAACTAGGGACCCCCAATAAGACTTGACACAATTCGAGCGCTGAGTGTATACCGGTGATGTTTTTTTTTTTTTTTTTTTTTTTTTAAACAAACATTTTCAGTGACTTTATTCCCACCAAATATTTATGGTTGGATGTAGAATGTACATAGACATTCTCTTTGTGCACGTCCCTTTGTTACATGCTCTTTTGCTACACACGCAAAGGTATTTCCATTTTTCCTTCACGAAAAACTGATTTTGTGGGCGTCGGCAAATGCAAATCAGCTGCGCCGTGCGCGCGCCCGCCCGTTAATTGACGCGTGATTGGCGTTCATTAGAACGCGGGCACGCGCGCCGGGAACGGCTTAATCAGCGTTTATGTAAGTAATTTATTAGAATTTCAGTACAAATGTTTATTAAAATCACCCTTTCGCTTAACCGTGACAAAACAACTAACTCTTGAAAATATTTCAGAAATACTGATGAAGGTAGCAGCATCTTGCTTTTAAATAAATTTGGTTGAGTTTTTGTTTGTTTGACATTTTATTTGCTTAAAATATTTTAGTCAAGTGCCTTTTTTACATCTGTATTTTGGATAACAGTGTTGTACTAAAGTCGTTTAATATCTCAGTAATATATTTCACTTATATCAGTAAAAATGAGGAGATAAGAAATGAAAACTTACTTCTCTTGGCCTGAGGTGACTTCTTGTTGAACACGTGACTCTGGACTATTCCAAGTGTTTCATAGGGGTGGTGTTTCATTTAACAGCTCTGAGTCAATACAAACAAAATGGAATTGTTTTCATCTGTCTGAGATGGGAAATGGATTCACATTTGAGAGAAGAAAAAAAAATATTTTTATTAATGATTGTATTTAAAGCTGAAGTGTAATTTTATAGACTTCATTACAAAATGTTGCTTGTCATTTTGCTGAGAAACCAGAAAGTCCTTTAATGCTCCTTAAAAGAGGATCCACTACTACAAGAAGGTTGTGTGAATCAGCTGTTATTATAGAAACAATAATGTATTGAAAAAGTTAATATAAACCCGCACTACAGTCACAATCCAGGATTTAACAGGTATAAGGAGACATAATAAGGAGTCAAAGTTTGGGAACGTAAACGTACTTTATTTTATGATTTCTGCACAATGTAATCGTATTAAACAGAACAGAATAATAAAGAAGGCAAAAACAAATCTCCACTCGTGTCTTCAGAGTGTGTTAACGTGTTCCTGCTCTACCGTCGTAGAGTCTTTGTTCAGTCTTTTCAGAGGAATGATGTAAAGTCCGTTCTTGGCCTCCTTTATCCGCCACCATCGTCCAAGTCTAAAGAGAATACAACACACGGGTGCTAAAATCTCCTTCCAACATTGATGCTGCGTTTAGCACAACTGAAAAGTGTCTTTTTTTTCCCACCATCAACTCAAGTTTTGGAAAGAACAGACAAGTATCGAAGCTGGAGATTTTTTATATCAGTAATATTTTTTTTTTTAATGCAACAACAAAGAGCCATTTGGTCCATTTCTCTCTAGTAGATGAAGTATGAAGTCTATTCTATGGAGTAGAAACGCATGCAGCCAACATTCTGTATTTAACAAAAACTTGTCTGATTAAAAAGCAGGAAATGTCACTAGAAGTCAGAGCTTCAGTGTGAGAATTAGGAGCTGGAGGTCTGATCAAAGGATTTTTTTTTTCTTACTCTGAAATCAAAGACTTTTCAGCTCACACTTATTCATGAAGAGAGTGTCGTTAAATAAATAACACCTGCACTGCAACGGAATCGTATGTACTTCTGTTTAAGCTGAACCTCAGGGTGCAGTAAAGCAACCTGAAATTAGCCTTTTGTATAGCAACAGTGCCACCATGTGGCTGCATCGTGTTGGTACACCAAGTGCTGAAATGTATTTGCTACACTGTTTGTGAAATGACTAAACAATCACAGAACTGTTATGATGATGTGTACCTGTGCTCCTGTCCAACACCCGCCACCAGAAACTTGCCCGTGTTGGAGAATTTTAAACTATTCACAAAACCATTCTGAAAAAAAGGAGAAAAAAAATGAATATATTCATGATCTAAATGATTTACTGTATACAAAGCAACAACATACATGCAGAAACAGAGGGAAAATCCCTGCATGTTTTTTGAGAGACACATGCATGTTCTTTTCGTTTAGACCATTTAACTACACACAGAGCACTGTGTTTCCCCACAGACCATTATTATTGATGCACCACCTGCGAAACTCTGAAGCGCTCTGAAGCAGATTCGTATGGAAGCCCGTTTCCCATTTCTCGCATTATTTATGGCAATTCCGACTTTTTTTTCCCCTCGCAATTTACACATCGCGCTACAACCGAGTCACATGGTTTTAAACTGAGCCTCTGATCACTGGAGAGAACCATGTTCATGCACCTACAGCTTCGAACTTCAGGCCCACAACATGGTTACTGGTGGAGGTACCAGAAATGTTGGATGTTTACGAGAAATAAAGTCGGAATTGTACGAAAAAAAAAGTGGTATTGCGTAGGGATAAAGTCACAATTCCGAGAAAAAAGTAAACGATAGAAAGCTTCCGAAGTTTGGGATCATTCCAAACTAAAAGAAACCACCGTACTGTATTTACTTTTAATCAATTAATCGCTGAAATAGTTTCCACTACAGAATGTGATGCTTTTTTTTCTGAAAACGTTTTCCACAGGAAGACATTTGGGTTGCTTCAAAGCGGAATCCTGCAAATAGCCTCAAGTAACACCAGCACATTACTGTGAACATCTTCTCTTAAACATGTAGATAAGGACGACGTTCTCCATGTCGTTTCTCACCACTGGAACGCTGAAAATCGGCTCCAGGCCCCGAAATCCCGGCAAACACTTCCACAACTGTACAGCAGCATTATGGGAGCCTGAGGAACAACACAAGAGCATAGTGGAGTGTTTATGAGACTTTCAAGAGCTTCCACCTGTCTCTCACTATCTGTCCATCTCTTTCTTTTCCTCTCTGACTGTCTGTCTCACTTCATAAATCTCTCTCTCTTTCTCTGCCCCATCACTCACTCCCTATCTCTCTCTCTCTCTCTCTCTCTCTCTCTCTGCCCCATCACTCACTCACTCACTCACTCTCTCTCTCTCTCTGCCCCATCACTCACTCCGTATCTCTCTCTCTCTCTCTTTCTCTGCCCCATCACTCACTCCCTATCTCTCTCTCTCTCTCTTTCTCTGCCCCATCACTCACTCCCTATCTCTCTCTCTCTCTCTCTCTCTCTCTCTCTCTCTCTCTGCCCCATCACTCACTCACTCACTTACTCACTATCTATCTCCCCATCACTCACTCACTCACTCACTATCTATCTATCTCTGCCCCATCACTCACTCACTCACTATCTCTCTCTCTCTCTCTCTCTCTGCCCCATCACTCACTCCCTATCTCTCTCTCTCTCTCTCTCTGCCCCATCACTCACTCACTCACTCACTCACTCTCTATCTCCCCATCACTCACTCACTCACTCACTCTCTATCTCCCCATCACTCACTCACTCACTCACTATCTATCTCCCTCTGCCCCATCACTCACTCACTCCCTATCTCTCTCTCTCTCTCTCTCTCTCTGCCCCATCACTCACTCACTCACTCACTATCTATCTATCTCCCTCTGACCCATCACTCACTCCCTATCTCTCCCTCTGCCCCATCACTCACTCCCTATCTCTATCTATCTCTCTCTCTCTCCCTCTGCCACATCACTCACTCCCTCTCTCTCCCTCTGCCACATCACTCACTCCCTATCTCTATCTATCTCTCTCTCTCTCCCTCTGCCCCATCACTCACTCCCTATCTCTAGCTATCTTTCTCTCTCTCCCTCTGCCCCATCACTCACTCCCTATCTCTATCTCTCTCTCTCTCTCTCTCTCTCTCTCTCTCTCTCTCTCTCTCCCTCTGCCCCATCACTCACTCCCTATCTCTATCTCTCTCTCTCTCTCTCTCTCTCTCCCTCTGCCCCATCACTCACTCCCTATCTCGATCTATCTCTCTCTCTCTCCCTCTGCCCCATCACTCACTCCCTATCTCGATCTATCTCTCTCTCTCTGCCCCATCATTTACTCTCTCTATTTCTGTCCAATCACTCTCTCCGAGTGGAGATGTTCACAGTGTGATCGGGGTGAGAGAGTTTGAGAGTGTGTGGGTGTGTGAGAGAAAAACAGAGAAAGGGAGGAAGATTGCAGATGAGTGTGTGTACTTGATGATGTGCTTGAGTCTTTGAGCGAGTGTGTGTACACACAAATCTCTGATGTGATTACTATAAAAGCACTCGTGAGTTCCCGGATGAGTGTAATTCTTAATACTAAAGTAATAATTATTTATTATGAAAAAAATAAATAAATAATAATAAAAAAAATAATAATAATAATCAGTTACGACTGAAACGACGGTGTGTGTGCACCTGAGGCACCTGAGGCAATGGTGTCAGAGTTGTGGAGCGCCGCAACTGATGACACCCAGTACGGCCCTTCCAGCCCGGCGTCGCCATGGAGACCGTGTGCCTGCTTCAGAGTGGTCAGGGGCTTCTTCTTGCTCACGGACCAGACAGACACACAGCTGGACACACACACACACACACACACACACAACATTTAGAAAATGTTCCTTTTTTCAAGAATGAAGCTTCATTTCACTCTGTCTATACAGTATAAATATTAGAGATCGACCGATACGGGATTTTACTGATACCTGGATTGAAGCTTGTTTTAGTTTTAATAATAGATACTGGATAAAAAAATTATTATATGAATCTTATCAATAATAAGTATAATTTTGCGCTCTCCGTGCAGCATGCAGTCTCGCGTGTAAAAACAAACAGAACGTTGTGTCAGCAATTTGCCTCTAAAGGCCGCTCTCGTAAAGAGTGGACCAGAAGCAGGGATTTTTGCTGACAGCTGATAGTTCCAGCAGACAAACATCAGTGCTGATTAATCAGTCGACCTCTAATAAATATAACACACAGAAAATCTGAACCTTCAGCTTCTTACCCGTCATCCCCTCCTGAAACCATGTGTTCTTCATTAATGAGCTGAACACAGTCGATGGAGCTCCTTTAAGGCAGAGGAAACGATAAAAACAGAACATTTTATATATATATATATAAAGAAGAAAATCGTCTCATTCCCCTCCCTACATAAAACATGGCCACGTGAGACTCACTCGTGTCCCTGGAAGACGAGCTGCGTCTCCTCTGCGATCTTCCACACACGGACAGTTCGGTCCCGACCCCCCGCAGTCACACACCGCTCACGTCCCAGGCAGTCTAAAGCCGTGATCGCGTCCTGATGCCCAAACCTGGGGAAAAGAACAATTTAAATAGTGTTCGTGTGTGTGTGTATAAATCTCATCTAGATCACGTTTTAAAGATATTTTATACACACAAAGCGTGTGTTCACGTACAGAGTTTCTACATAGGCGTTCTCATCCACGTTCCACACTTTGATTGAGCGATCGTGAGAAGCGCTATACAGGTCATGTGTTCCTTTCCTGAAAGCCAAACCCTAATAAATAAAAAAATGATTAAATAAAAAAACATAAGATATAAATGACATTCCACAGTGTTTTAGCAGTTCAGCTCTCATTGGTAGTAACTTCTATGTCAGTGTGCGTCAGTTTTGCGATATTTTATTTTTTATATAACTACGAGAAGACATTTCTCCGTCTGCTGCTCCCTCACCGAAACGGCGTCTCTGTGTCCCGTGAACTTGTACAGATGTTTACATGTGGCAGCTTCCCAAATCATGATCAGCTTGTTCATGTCTCCTGTGGCCTGAGAAAGAAATCATGAAATAGTACAAGAATATCTGCAAGGATACCTGCTCTACATCTCTACATCAAACCGAATAGTACCTGTGTTTAAACACACCATGTGATACATCACACACACATACACACACACACACCATGAAGATGGATCACACATTTAGTGTTTCCTCTCACCAGGTATTTGCCATCAGATGAAATGGCCATGCAGAGGACGTGTCCCGTGTGACCCACGTGCCGCTCCTCGGTCCCTTTTCTCCCTCCTGGGATCTTCTTCACCTTCTTCCCGCTCTCCACTTCCCCTACACACACACACACACACACACACACACACACACACACAGGCCATCATGTCTATCACAAGACTTCTTTATTTTCTCCCACAGACAGAGAGCTGCTTTACAAACTCCTCAAATAAAATGTATTTTTACCTCCCACACACACACACACACACACACACACACACACACACACACACACACACACACAGTTAACTGTGACAGTGTAAAACGTTATCGTGACCCAGAAACCCAAATGCTGTTAATAACGCAGGAGGACTGACAGGAAACAATGTTAAGTGTTTATGGATGAATAAACATGATGACCAAAAGTATTGGGACACTGTAGTTTTTCCAGCCCCGTGTGGTTCTTCACCAAACTGTTCCCACAAAGTTGGAGGCACACAATTCTATCAGACGTCTTTGCATGTTGCAGCATCAAAGTTACCTTCACTACGAGACAAAGCCAGCTCTATGAAGATCTGGAGTGGAAGATCTCCTGCTATTGAGCTCTAACCCTGTTGAACACTGAATGCACCACAGGACTCCTCCTCTACCCTACATCAGTAACTGAATTTACACACCCGTGTGGCTAAATACATTTCCAAATAAATTAAAAGCTAGTGGAACATCTTCCAGAAGAGTGGAGCTTTTTATACCAGCACATGGAGACTAAATGTGGATGAACAACAATCTTATGGTCAGGTGTCCACAAACTTTTGCCCATATAGAGTAAGATTTAGAATTATATATATATTTTTTTATAAACCTAAACACAGCAATTACGAGTGGAAGCCTCAAGACCATCAGCAGTGTGAACACCGTTATCACACGCCACGGGAAAAGTGTTTCAGGCGTTTTTAAAGTGTGTGTGACAGTTACACTTGATGATGGAACAGTCTTTAGATGATGAGAAGATATGTTTCTCGTCCGGGGTGATGACCAGACACGTGACGGATAGCTTGTGGCCTCTGAGCAAGCGGATCTCTCCCGGATCCGGAGCTTTGAGCTGCACGTGAGCACAAAACAAGAACATCAGAATCCTGAACATTATCAGCTACTAAATGATGAAATTCAATCAAATGAGTCTCAAACTAAATGGAATCAAAGAGCAGGACTGCAGATGAGAGCAAACATCATTAGGAATATCAGCGTGTTGGGGGAAATGTATTCCGTTACTGTTCTTAAGAATTTTTGGCTTCTTTCTAGTTGTACTGAGTTTTAAAGATATAAGCGACTTTTACTCTCATCGCAACTACATTTATGAGAAGAGGCGCAATTTCTTAAATTTTTTTTGTACATTGAATATTAATGGTTCTTCTACTTTGTGACAGGATGCTGTCAATTTATTTGTGTGAGTCAAACTGAGTTATATTTTCTCTCTTCCTGGACGCGGCAGGTTTTTGTGTTATTGTATTTTTGGATTGCGTTTGAAAATTTCTTAAAAATTTAGTTTTTTTAATAAGAATATTTGCCCATTTACAAGCTCCAAGCCTGGAGACACAGCACTCAGTACTGCTGTGAGGAAGCAGGAACTCGTCTCACCTCGTTAGCGATGAGTCTCTGCAGCTTGCCTTTCTGTTCCAGCTGTTGAGAGGTGGAAAATATTATTACGGTCAATAAAGGAATTTTTAATGCGACGTTCAAATGACCGTTGAAGCTCTAAGGAAAAAAGAGAGAGAGAGAGAGCGTACCACGTCCTCCCGCAAGCGTCCCGCTACCAGGTCCGACTCAAATACCTCGTCTTCTGCCTTCTTCTCCTCTGCAAAACAAAACCGAGTTTACTTCATGATGCTTGAGTGCCGTCCCGTGTGCATCACTTCCTCTCCAAAAGCTGTTGGCTGAAAACTTTTAGAGCTGCAACAGCACTGACGGGGACGACGGCGTTTTAGTGGCACGTAAACAGGCTTTGAGGAAATCTCTTTCCTTCAGTCAGAAATAGAGACCGGTGTTCGACTTCAAGATTATCGATGGTCACATCTGCGTGCTATTCAAAGAGAAAACGTTTCTCACGAGACTATGAGGATGATGATGAAAGAAATCCGGAGGAGATCGGCGTCATCTGCGTCTCCGAAGCCACCTGTACTTCAGCCAGGGGTCCCGGTGTGTTGTGGCATCTGGATTTTTAAGTTTTAACAGAGAGTCTAATAAGTAGAAACGGGATGTGACGTGGACGTAAACTGTATCTGCTGTACGTCCAGGCTGCTTAACCAAACATCTGAAGACGGAATTATTGAAAATGCAGGTTTAGGGTAATTCTTTGCGTGAGAGAAAAGTCTGATGTGGTCACCAAGACCTCAGTCAGATGCATCCTGCGATGGAAACCCTGGAAAGGAGAAATGATCAGAACGGATACCTTCACTGACCTTCTTCTCTTAGCTGCTCCAGGTAAAGCTTGGCCAGACGCAGCTTCTTCTCCTGCGGCGTCTCCTCGATCTCCTCGTCCTCCTCATCGTCCTTCTGCTTTCTACCCTGTGCTTCATCACTGGACAGAAAAGACACAAATTATGGACTCAATGATCACCTGGAAGCTTGTTAATACGATAAAGAGCAGAAGGTGTTTGCTTTAGTCAGGCGGCTCACTTTTCATTTTCTGATT
>NC_139601.1:1949889-1987389 GCF_946808225.1 Silurus aristotelis | reverse complement strand
ATGTAATTTAAAAGAATAATTTTAGCAGAATATGATATATTTTGATGTATAAAACTTAAAATATGATGATGATGATGATGATAATAATAATAATAGCAAAATAAAGTTGAATCTAACAGTAGTATAATAACAATAGTAGAATACAATAGGAGTATAGTAAAAGTACTATAATTGGATGGTAGTGTAATAATTTACATATAATCCCATGTTAGTGTAATCAGAAGGCAATCTGTACAATAATTCTGTAATATAATTTTTTTACAGTGTGTAAAAGAGTAAATGTAGAGTAAATGTGGGGCAGCGTCAGTGGTGCAAAATTCAGCCTGATAGTACAGTAATGTTCAGTAAGTGTCAGACTTTTAATATGTACAAATATTAGTGTATCAGCGTATATTTGTATTATTCAATGTTAAAAGTAATACAGGCGTATAATTAGAGTTGTATTTTGAAGACTTTTGATGGGAATTGATAAAAAATAAACTGGAATTTTACTAACCTGCAGGTTATCCTATAACAGGGAATATACATGTAGTAAAAAAAATATCTTGTGGGAAAACTTTGTTAAAACAACCATATTTTATGCAATTTAAGTTGAATTTCTCTCCTGCACATTCATCAATCACATGCACACCACACACCTACTGCAGGACTACTGAGGCCACGCCCCCTACATGTACTGTGCATTTCTCCATTACATAAAACACATCATTTCTACAAAAAATTTCCATCCCGGCCATTATTTACGTAAATGACAAATATATTACATAATTATGTTTACAACTACATGAAAGCAATTGACAATCGATAAAGCCAGCTAGATCGAGCTGTGATGCTCTTTCTCCTACCTTCTGTAGTTTTCTGTTATCATACAGAAGTATGGTACTGGTCAAAAGTTTGGACACATAGCCTGCACCTATTTCATCAAAAATACAGAACCAAATCAAAATATTGTGAAATATATATAAAGAAATATCTATAATTGTTCTACTTACAATTAATCAGACAAAAATGCCATTTTTTTAAAATCTGTTTTAGTTTAGTATGAATGCATGTCAGTTATGACCAAACAAAACGTTTATATTTATGTTTGTATATCATACAATTTATATATTTCCCCAAATTTCCTATTAATTCCAAAAAATTCCTGTAAATGCCTTATAAGTTTTCAGCTTGGAATATTTCCAAAATTCCTCAGAAGTGCTGATGGAAAGTTTCCGAAAATGTACACTAATAATAATAACAGTATTGAAATATTATTCTATCTAATCTCATCTAATCTTATAAAAGTGTTCCATCTAAATAAACTGGGACGTCTAGATGTTTATGTCGAAAACTAAATGCAGTAGGAACATGTAAAGTGGTAAAACAGTAATGTATTGTGAGGCAGAACCCAGGGCCTAAATATATACATCAAACTATAAGGTCTTACAGGCTGCCTACAATCAGGAACGACTCCATATCACATGTACTGTATGATGAACTCTTCATGAACCAGCCACCAGTTTTCAAGATGTGCCACGAATCAAAACCAGCAGAGTGAAGTGACGCCTTACACCTGGTGTATGTACAGTACATCAGGCAATGCTACTTAACACTGCATCCAGCCAGACTTTTCAGAAAGCTTATGATCACCATAGCAACCATCTGTCCTTTTTTGTATGTTACATAACGGCACAATCATGTCGGCGTGTGACATTTGCTCATGAGTTATTATTCGTTGCTATAGAAACGGTCAGGTATTAGAACAGGTGGAATAATTTAAACCAGTGATTCGCAGCTGCACTACTGTCAGGGCTGCTGTTATAGAAAATTAATCAACACACTCTGAGCAAATTTACATCCGTTTTTTTTTTTTTTTTTATCACAGCAAGCTGAAGTTTTCAAATATGATAGATTTTGAATGGTAATAGGTAGAGGGATGAAGGAATTGACAGACAGACAGACAGACAGACAGACAGACAGACAGACAGACAGACAGACAGACAGACAGACAGACAGACAGACAGACAGATAGATAGATAGATAGATAGATAGATAGATAGATAGATAGATAGATAGATAGATAGATAGATAGATAGATAGATCCATACAGTTAAAGATAAAGAGTTGGGATCTCATGGCGTTTGATGTTATAAAAAAAACGGCCATGTTCTTATATAACTGTCATAATCTGAAACAACTCTTTGTCCTGACCTTCGTGTACCTCATTAATATACACCGTGTACGAAACTCGGTCCTTAAGAGCAGATTAGAGAGGATAAAATCAGAAGCGTGCCACATGGCCTGAACTAATGATCCTGTAGCAGTGAAGCATTCTGGGAAACTTTCTGAGAAGATTCTGAGAAAGGCACAAAATGGACACGATGCTCAATGAAAGATGCTCATGTCTACTCTCTGTACATGTGTGTGTTTACGTGTGTGTGTGTGTGTGTGTGTGTGTGTGTGTGTGCTGGACAGAGGTTTAAAGACAAGGCAATATTTTATGTTTGTACTCGCTTTCGTTATCAATGTTTCACACCACATGGGTGAGGAGTGTGTTTGGAGATAAAGCTCTTTGGTTTCCTCGTCCGAACGAGTGAAAAAAAGCATGATAGCTGAGTTTGCAAGCCCTCACCCTTATCCATCAGATCTTGATGGATCTGATGGATAGGGGTGAGGGGTGCAGATCTTAAAAAAAAACACCATGCAGCCGTGATGATGTAACACACACACACACACACACACACACACACACACACACACACACACACACACACACACACACACACACACACCTTTATAACAACCATTAGTGCCTATAAAGTGTATTCAGTGCCTGGATGAAAAAACAGGTCTGAGATCAGGATGCTTGATCGGCTTTAGATGGCGTTTCACGTTTCAGGTTTAATTCTGAACCTCAGTAATCAGAACTGTTCAGAGTGAACTGGGAATCTTTTCTTAACATGCTGCTCGATTTACATGCTCGCAGTTTTGAGGATTTATGTTGTTGATTTTGTTAAAATTTTGAGTAGTGTGTATATGTGTGTGTGCGCTGTATGTGACATGTATTACGAGTGCACGTTGTGCGATTGTGTGGGAGGATGCTTTTGTGCATGGGGGTTTTGTGTGTG
The DNA here is from genome assembly GCF_946808225.1 of Silurus aristotelis. Classification (NCBI taxonomy): domain Eukaryota; kingdom Metazoa; phylum Chordata; class Actinopteri; order Siluriformes; family Siluridae; genus Silurus; species Silurus aristotelis. Next base: position 1,984,279 of record NC_139601.1, on the reverse strand, counting down.
TGCGTGCATTTCAGAAAGAAAACAAGAGAAAGAGATTGTGTGTGTGTTTGTGTTTGTGTGTGTGTGTGTGTGTGTGTGTGTGTGTGTGTGTGTGTGTGTGTGTGTGTGTGTGTGTGTGTGTGTGTGTGTGTGTGTGATGAGGTGCAGGTGACAGTGACCTCACTCTGATGCTAATGCCGCTTACAGCAGAAAAGCCTCCCGCAGCTGCAACCCAACAAGCTGCCTCATTATACTCACCATCAAAAGGTTAGCAAGAGAAAGAAAGAGAGAGAGAGAGAGAGAGAGAGAGAGAGAGAGAGAGAGAGAGAGAGAGAGAGAGAGAGAGAGAGCAAAAGACAGAGAGAGAGCAAAAGACAGAGAGAGAGCCACACAGAAAGACAGAAAGAGAGCAGGGATGTGAAATGAGAAGGAGGTCACTGGGAGATGCAGGAAGATGCAGCGCAACCAAAGGAGCTAGAGATAGAGAGAGGGGCAGAAAGAAAGAGAAAGGGAGCAAGAGAGAGAAGGATAGAGAGAGAGAGAGAGAGAGAGAGAGAGAGAGAGAGAGAGAGAGAGCATAATAACAGAGAAATACAAAGAGTTTATCATGAATAATTCTCAGTGATCATACTCCCACTCTTTCGATTCAGAAACGACTCCCCCCATGCCGGACAAATATTGAACCAAACGAATATGAGTCTAGAATTGAGCAGAAAACAATGTGACACACTTTAGCGCCTATAGAACAAGTGGAAAATAAAGAAAAAAATAAAAGGCCTGATACTCATCACTGGACTGTAAAGCGATTACACTGTCATAATTCCAACAGTTTATAAAGACTCCAGTGAAAGTAAAAAATGCTCCTTTTAAACTTGTACTTGAGTAAAAGTACGAAAGTATTTGCTTTCAAATGTACTTAAGTATCCAAAGTACTAAGATTTATTACGGCTATAATGTTCCTAGTATCATTTATAGCACGCTGATCTATTAATATAATTAAATTAATGAGTCAAACACTGATTGAGTTCTGTTCAAATTATCATGAGCCCAAAACCTTCTTTTGAACTGCTTAAAAAAAAAAAATCACACAAATCAGGTCACGTGTGTTGTGGCGAGTTCGAGTCTGGAGTTATTTATTCCTCTCTTAATGATCAGTAGATACATCAAACGCCAATCAAAACAAGTTTAAAACAGAGCGTGCGCTCGACCCTGATTGGAGGATCGCTGCGTGTTTCACCACTTACGTTTTTTTCCTCATTAATAAAAAGAAACAACAACGATTTCACAAAATGTAGTTGAGTAAAAAGTAGAATATTTAACTTTGAAGTGAAATCTACCCAAATGGAAATACTTCAGTAAAGTTTAGATAAATGAAAAAGCTACTTAAGTACGGTAACAAATTACATTTACTTCCTTACTGTCTACCAAGTAGTCTGCGATAAAGCAAAATTATATATTGGTACATGAAAACATTTTAAGGAATAATCAGCAGACATCACATCGTAAGCAATCATAAGGTATATTTAAATGGAATATTGTGAGATATTACCATCAATACCATCATGACATAACAACATTAAAAAATATATGTTTAACAGGATTTTTTACTTATTACCCATTTGTTATTTTATTAACAGCTCCGACCTGTGATTAGTCAATCCCGGCGCCCCCTGTGTTGGACAATGGAGGAATCTGTGATCGTGACCCGAGCTGCGTAAATAGAAGCTCCAAAGATGGCAGCATCTGGATTTCCTCAGCTCCCCAACCTCAACGAAACACAATCCAACCGCTCCCTGGAACATGGCACATCCGTGCACCCAACCCCCAGCATGCAGCTGGGCACCATGTCCAACCCACAGTCCCGTCTCCGTGATGCCATGGGCCTGGCTGCCATGGTGGTACTAAACGCCGTGGCTCTTTTGGCAAACCTGGCTGTTCTGATCGTCGTGTTGAAGGCACCACACCTGAGAAAGTACAGCTTCGTGTGGCACCTCTGCGGAGTAGATGTGCTGTGCGCGGCACTCCTCATGCCCCTCGCCATTGTGTGCGGCTCACCGATCTTCGCCGGGGTCATCTTTACGCCCCTGGAGTGTCGCCTGTACGTCTTCCTCAACGCCTTCCTGATCTCTGCCTCCATCTTCACGGTGACAGCAATCAGCGTCGAACGCTACTACTACATCGTGCACCCGATGCGCTACGAGGCCAAAATGACTCCCCGTATTGCTGCTGCGGTTATGGCGTTGGTCTGGTTGGCGTCCGCTGTCCTTGGATTGGCCACTGTGTTTGGGTGGCCCAGTTATCGCCAACACAGCGCTATCGCTGCTGCCCACTGCTCGCTTCACTGGAGCCACAGCGGGCACCGGCGTGTTTTCTCTATTATCTTCTGCGTGCTTTGCTTTTGCGTCCCCTCTGCCATTATCCTAGCCGTTTACGCCAATGTCTACAAGGTGGCGCACATGGCTGCCCGACACAGGGGTCCTCTGCCTAGCTGGGTGCCTGCAACACCCCGTCCAAAACACCGCTCTGACTCGGTCAACAGCCAAACCACTATCATCACCAGCAGCTCAAGTGTCAGGAGAGGGACAGGGACACACGCATCTCGCAGGCCACGCCGCACCCTGGTGGGGGGTAAAGCAGCGCTCACACTGGCAGTCATCGTGGGCCAGTTTGTACTCTGTTGGCTACCATACTTTGCCTTCCACCTACACTTGTCCCTGGGTGTCGCCCACAGCTCGGCTGACGAGGCGGAAGGCCCCGTCACGTGGCTGGCCTACTCATCTTTTGCAGCAAACCCTTTTTTCTACGGTTTGCTAAACCGCCAGATCCGTGAAGAGGTGTGTAAGACGATGTGCTGCTGCTGCCGATCGCCCAGCAGACCCACCAGACCACCGGCATCGGGACACGATGGCGCCTCGGTACGTGAAGATTTCCTGCACTTTTTGAAGCGCAGCAGCTCTGTGGATGCCACACGCAGCAGTTACAACACTGCAACTCCCAGAAACACATTGGATCAAACAGGGTTCAGGATACCAGGACAGATCCCTGAGGAACTGACTTAGGCACTTGGTAAAGGGCATCCATAAAATTAATTTCAAAACAGTACAAATCTGAAGTATCCAGATTGCATCCAAGTGTGGAACGATGAAATTTTGATCCATATATGGAACATCAATAGGGATCCAAATCTGAAATGTCAGATACAAATCAGGATGAAAAAAATCTGGTACATTTACAAAGGATACCAATCTGTAACATTCAAAAATATCCGAATCTGGAACATTTAACACTGATCTGTTTCGGAAAATATAAAATATAAAATCTCCAAAAGTGGACAGGTTATATCAGATGCAAATCTGTAATGTTCCAATCAGGTCCAAATCTAAAAGGTCCAAATGTGAGACATTTTAAAAATGGATCCAAATCTTGAACTTTCAAATCTAAAATAATTAAAATCTAAATCAAAGTTGAAATCTGTTAAAAAAAAAAAAAATCTGGAAGATCCGGATGGCAAGTCTGGAACGTTTAAGTTTCTAATTTAACCTTCTAATCGGAACCAAAAATCTGGAGTGTTTAATCAGATCCGAATCTGGTACATTTACATTGGACACAAATCAGTAACATTGAAAATGGGTTCTAAACTAAAACCTTCAAATCCTGAAGATTTGGAATCAGATCCAAATCTGGAATGTTCAGAAAAGAAATAAATGGAAAAAATGCAGAAAACGGTAAAGAAAATATGAAAACTGCTCTATAATTCCTGCTAATTTAATTTAGAATTTGCACAAATGCCAGGTGCAGGTATAATCACAAATCTGGATGGGGGAAGATCAAAAAAATATATCGTTTGAATCTTTTTTGGGTCTGCTTTGCCATGCTAATGGCATGTTATATTAAGTAGTCAAGCCAACACACACGCACACACGCGCGCGCGCGCACACACACACACACACACACACACACACACACACTTTTATACAGGGCTGTTAATGTATACTGACTTTTAACATGGACTACACCACTGGTGATTTATTTTTTTTAATAATGAAGATGTATAGAATATTAATAGAAATGACCAACTTTCTGGTCTGTTCCTGAAGTAAAAGGTGTGTGTGACTTAAATTAGATTGAATCAGACATCCACAAATCAAAAAACGATGCTGAGGTCACGATATCTGCGTCGACTTCGGATGCTCAGGGCTGTTAGTTTTACAGAGAAGTTGGCAGGAATTCCTTACACAATAACACCTTGAAATATCATCTTCATCTGCGTTTCATTCAGAACCGATCCAAAAATTTCATGGAGGTCCATGACAACACGTTTTTCTTTTTTCATTCGCCTTAAAACACATCAAACCACACAATGACAACTCAGAAATTTGTATCAGAAAACCCCCAGTATTGCCATTATTTCATTTAACGAGTATCCTGTATTTAGGTTCAAGTGTTTGTTGTTTGCTGATTCACCTCATTTTACGCAGCTGCACAACACTAAAGACTCTGTATTAGTGTATGTTACATGGTGGTGTTAAGTACATTTTAAATATTTTATATGTTAATATGTTTTAACATTCATTTTCAGTCATTTGTGATGTGCAAAAATATATTTATTTGGATTTGTATTTATTCGAGTTGAAAAACTGTGCCTCTTTTTTTTTCTCCATGTGACTATGAAATGTTTCTGAGATGTTTCTCCTGTCTCCCCGCTGAATAAAACACCCTTCGCTTAGTCACATGCACAGCGTTACACAACGTGTCTTTGTTAAGAAGAAAGAAAAAAAATGATTTAACAGGCCTGGCGAGCTCCGCTGCTGGATAATGTGTCTACAAGTTGAGGTCCGGGGGATGAAGAAAGACCTGCTTATCACTCAAAAAACATAAGTAATGGCATTATCAACGCCTGCTCTTTTTAATACTCCATAACAAGCCAGTAACTAAAACGCCTTTTTTTGTTCAAACACTGCTTCAACCCTGTTGGGGTTCCGAAAGAACCTGTTCCTTAGCACAGACCAAACAGTATGATTACAGGACATCAGTACAACTACAGAACCAGTATGTAGATGTTGCATGAATTGGATTAACCAGCCATAGATCATTTTTGTCACCAGACTCTCTTGTGAAAAGACTCTAATGTGACTCTCAGCACACTGATCTATGGATGATTGATTTCTATTACAATGATCATGAGCCCAAAACCTTCAACTACTTAAAAAAAATATATGGTGTAAACGAGGTCACGTGTGTGGTGTCGAGTTCGAGTCTGGAGTTTCTTCATCATTTATTCCTCTCTAAATGTTCTGCTTGATGTTGAACTGATGCTGAACTGAATGTTGGTGATCAGTAGATACACCGAGCACCGATCAGAACACGTTCATAACAGAGCGTGTGCTCGACCCTGATTGGAGGATCGCTGCGTGTATGACCAGTTACGTTTTTATCCTCATAAATAAAAAGGATTTCACAAAATGTAGTTGAGTAAAAAGTAGGATATTTGACTTTCCCCAAATGGAAACACTTCAGTTAAGTACAGATACGTGAAAAAGCTAATAATGTACAGTAACGCATTACGTTTACTTCACTACTGCTCACCACTGCGAAAATCATTAGATATCACATAGAAATGAAGTCGAAGCTTCAAAATATTGACAAAAGTTAATAAGTATGGTTGAGATCAGAGTTCTATAGCACATCTTCCACTCCAGCCCATGTAAAGCATATCTTCATGAAGCTGTGCAAAGAAGGTTTACTGAAATACTTGGTCGTTTTTTTCCCCTTGATAACATGATCATCTGATGAAACCAGATTAAACCCTGTGACAATTTACTGAGAAACGCATATTAATATATACTATAGACTCATCTACAAAATATCCTGTATAAAACTTGCCATGCATCATACAATAACACTATTATAGGGCTTACTGTACCACACTGCCTCTCTTTTTAAAGCAGCTTACCATCCACTTCTCCATCTGTCCATCTACAGCAGAGGATTTATCAAGAGTTGGGACTCTGATGTAGATGTGTGCACTTATATAGGAGAAAATCGACACTGGAGCATCTGTAGAAGCAGCAGGGTGACATGCTACACCTGTTTAAACATAACACACACAAACACACACACACACACACACACACACACACACACACACACACACACACACGCCATCCTATGACACATTTCTACACAACCATCTAAATTTAGATTGATGCAATCTACAGTTTAAAATACAGATATTCAACAAAATATCAGATCAGAGTATAGAAAGTAAAACTGTCCCACTAAAAATAACCCCCATTGTGCAGGATATAAATGGGCTTCTGCTGATCCTTGTGTCGTTTCTCCTGTTTAGATTTGAAGAGAATCTTTGTCAGATATCTTTTCCACACAAGATCTGCTTGATTATAAAATTTGGATCGTTTGAAGTCATACGTGCCTACAGATCCACGTGAGTTGTCATGGGAACGACGCGGCCGAGCGTTAACTAGTTACGCAGCTAAAAGCACAAAATCTTTGTTATGAGAACATCCAGCAAAGAGCATCTTAACAATTTTATTGTGGATGTTCCAATAGAAATAAAGTACTTGGACAAAAGTATTGGGACACCTGACTTTTACATCCATATGAGGCTCTACTTCAAACGACAGATTTGGAGGCACACAGAACATCATTTTTCGTGCAATTGAACAAGAAGACGGAAACCTGTTTCAGCACGACGATGCCCCCGTGCAAAAAACGAGCTCCATAAAGATTTGCAACACATGGGATGGAAGATGTGAAAGATCTCCGGCTATAGAGCTTTGACCTCAACCCTACTGAAACCTTTGGGATGAATTCGAACGCTGACTGCACCCCAGGCCTCCTCATCTTACCTACATCACTAACACCATTGTGGCTGAATGAGCATATATCTCCACAAGAACACTGCAAAATCTAGTGGAACATCTCCCCAGAAAAGTGGATGTAAATATAACAGCAAAATTGGGACTAAATGTGGAATGGGATGTTTAAAAAAAGCAAATTTTACGCTCAGATGTCCACACACTTTTATCCATACAGTGTAAATGCTTCATGAGTGCTTCATGCAGATGTCAGGTCTCAGTTTAAAGATTGATCCACCCAAAAGTGACGCCACTGAGAGCATCTTTCTATAGAGAATGTTCAATCTGCTATATAACCGAGTCAATGAGGCGAGTCAGTGAGTTCAGCAAAGAAAGAGATAAAAGATAAAATCCTATTTCTAATCCACTCCATAGAAATGAACTCATTTTGGAAATAAAAGTAAATGAAACGTGACCTATTTTTAGCTTCTGTTTTGGTCTGGGTTTTTTTTTTTCTTTTTTTTTTCCTCTCCTTTTATAATCCAAAGATCTAATGCATGTCCTCTTTCTCTCTCTCTCTCTCTCTCTCTCTCTCTCTCTCTCTCTCTCTCTCTCTCTCTCTCTCTCTCTCTCACACACACACACACACACACACACAGAGAGCCATCTGCCACAGATACTTATAGTCCATTAGCGTCTTCATATATGACAGTAAGTAAATGCTGCACATAATCACTAAGCACTATAGTGTATTGCGTGTGTGTGTGTGTGTGTGTGTGTGTGTGTGTGTGTGTGTGTGAATTTGTATGAACTTGTTTTTTTTCTTTCCTCTTTTCTCTGCCTATTTTTCATACTTTATCTTCCCTTTCATATAAAACACACACAAACACATCACACAAACACACTGTAAACTTCATTAGTTGACAGCCTGTAATTACATTTCAAATTATACATTTCAAATTATACAATTATACATACAAAACATATGGGTTGAGCTATTACTTGAGTTTATGGAGATGTTTCACTTTAATTCGCTCCATTCGGTAGATAAGTGTTTGGACTGACGCTGTGTTTAATAAAAGAGAGATCCAAAAAATTTGCAAAATTTCTGTATTTGAATCTGGATTTATCTGAAGCGTCTGTGTTCACACAAGAAAATGACGACGTGTGTGAAGAGCTCAGAGAGGGCCGCTTCACAGTGTTTCACTGAAAGACGACTTTATTAGTGCCGATCACAAAAACGATCTTGTAGTTCTGACTAACGAAACAGAAAGTGCCTGTCATGTAAGATTAATAAAAATCTCTGCCTACGTTGTTGAGAGAATAATACAAATGTAAAGATGCTAGTCAGTGTGTTCACCTGGTCTGAAGTCTTTCTGTAATGCTCAGAATGTTGACTCTGAAGTGTTTTATGTTTTTTTTACAGCCTTTAGAAAACAGTGACAGGTCACTCGACCATCACAAACCCATTCATCAGCTCACCGTGTGCGTAATGGATTCCAGTGGCGCACAGAGCCACAGTATCAGCTTTTTAAATATCATTTTCATTATGGTTTTACAAAATCCAAAACAAACAATAACCGTAAAAAAGGACAAATAAACTCTTCATATTTCGGTTTAGAAAATAAAAAAGAAAGAAAGCAGATTATGGCACACAAAACAATCCTACAATCTGTAAAAAGTCACTGAACATGATATTATATTGGACATGGCTTTATATTGGTTCCCACATTTGTTCAAATTTGTTCCTTAGTCTTTTTCTGGCCCAGGAATTACCCATGCTAAACAGGTCCCCTGCCCTGTTTTCCACAGCAGATCATCTGGTATATGGTAGTCACAGAGAAGGTAGAGTCATTCGTGGGGAATGATGAAAGTTCAAACAGAGGAAGGGCATCAATGGGCTCCAAATATCACATAGTGGCCCATCTAAGTATCTATGTATCTCTACAGTCATGCGCCAAACGATTTTCATTGTGAGGAACCTGGGTCTGACCCTCGATGTGCTTCTCTGGTTACTTACGAGAGGAGTGTTTACCAGGTGACTGCCCATCCTGCAGTATTTATAGCTCTCCTAGCAGGGGGTTACAGATCTTCCCATGGGGAATTCTTGTACAAGCACAGTCACTTTCCTAATATATCCGTCCCTCAGCCCCGGCACTGCAGTCAAGACACGGATCAGAGTTTTACTGTGTTTAGGAGTTTTGTTTGCGCTCTTGACCGCCACCATGATGCGGAGCACGGCCCCTGTAGATACAGAGATCGACCTTGGGGACGATATAGACAGCGAGGACAGCGAGGGACAGCAGCCATGGAAGACGCACCTGGAGACGGTTATGGAGGTAGAAGAGGAGGAGGAAGAGGAAGAGGAGGATATGGTCTCAACAGAGAGCGACACGAGGCCTCTGATCAACGAGAGAGATCCGAGACAGATGAACGAATGCCTCAAGGTAATAAAATGTTCTACTTTTTTATTTTTTATAGATAAGAATGGACTTAGAATTAATTGTGTATCATAGTAGAAGCAATAACTCTACTTTAACACATTACTGTGTATTATTCTCCTATAATGATCAGGCATGAGGTATTATGTCCCTACTTATAGCAAGCAATTATATAGCTACGATGCTGAAAGGCCAGGTAATGCTGACGTTTGTGTGTGTGTTTGTGTTCAGGTGAGTTTCGAGGACATGATAGCCGAGCCTCTTTCGGTACGCACCGGAGACCGGGTGTGGTTCTGGAGCAACGCTCTCTTTGAGGTGTCCCGGGTTTGGTTGTATCGCATCATCACGGCCGTTCTCGCCATCCCTTTCTCCATCGTCGCTGGAGTTCTCTTCGCGTTCCTCACCTGCCTTCACATCTGGTACAAAAAGTCGTTTTCATTTAATATTAATAATATCCTGCTTTCAAATAATATTTCATGGGGTGAAAAAATCCAGCATTTATACACTGCATCCATAAAGGGAACAGTATGTCAAATAATTAAGTTCATCTCAAAATCTTCTTTCTTCATAACCAGACCATTTGGTGCTGTGAAATTAATGTTGATTAAAAAAATTATATTTGCACACTGTTTGTATACAGAAGAATAAATCCATATTGTAAATAAAACCAAATTAGAGGTTAAGTCTGTAATATTTAGGAGTTTTTAACCCCTTATTCAGAATGGACTCTTAGAGAAAGACCTCACCTTTACCATCTCCTACCTTCTCCACTTTTTCTGATCCACACACCCGATTGGGCGGTTTTCCCTACCAATCTACCGTGGTGGAAGGAAGAGGATTTTCAATGTTCTTGTTATGTCTACAGTTCACCTAGTATACCACAGGGCTTCCCAACATAACATCCAATTAGAAAACTAGGTCTGTTATCATTTAGAGTTCCACCTTCAAACTTTAGGCCACGCCTCCTACCTGAGTCGGATCCTGGCGACTCCAAACCATTTGCTAAAGAAGAACGCAATGACTCCAGCTTTCCTCTATATCTTTTATGAATAACAGCATGTTATTTATGAGTTTTCTTCTCTTGTCTTTCAGGCTCCTCACTCCATGTGTAAAGGTAATCTTCATGAACACCAGCTGGCTGAAGACGCTCTGGAGCAGCCTTGTGGAAACCTTCATCCTCCCCGTCTACCACAGCGCCTCCCAATGCTGCACGAGCATCAGCGTTCGACTCACACGTGAATAAAGAAAATAGACCATTTTTATCTAAGCAGGTGCTACCAGAGAAAAGACACGGACACCAGATGTGCTGTGGTACCGACAGGACTTCATGGATTTGTTCGGATGTGCGCTAATAACCAGATAGGTCTGGTGTCAGAGTTTGCTAAGGAATTAATACATCAAGAAAGGGTCGTGATCATTCTGTACATACTGACTGTATACTGCACTGTTTAAGGAGATGTGGGTTATACGTGGCATCTATAAACACCATCCAATTCGACGAGGCACTGCGGTAGGCAGGCGTGTTGGATATTGCGCAATATGGTGCCAGTGAAGACCCTGAAAAGTTACCTTTGTCCCTCTTTAGGTTGAGTGTCTTTAATACCTGAATGACACCTGACCATACGTGTTTCCTCCCCCAAACATTCAGTCAAGCTGAAGGCACACAATTGTATACAAGTCTTCAGATGCAGTAGCACAACATTTTCCCTCCACCTGAACTAGGAGACCCAAACCAGCTCCAGCATGACAATACCCCTGTGCACAAAGCCAGCTCCAGGAAGATATGCTTTACACAGGTTGGAGTGGAAGATCTTGAGAAGATCTTCTGCTGACTGCACCCCAGACCTTCTCACCTCACCTACATCAGTACATAACTTTTTGGTACCACCCTTGTTGCTGAATGAATCTCACACAAATCTCTACAAGCACACTCCAAAAATCTAGGTGTCCACACACTTTTGTCTATATACAGTGATTTTTCTCACACACTGAACGTCCTACTTTCAAACTGCTGAAAAGCTAAGACCTAAGCAAGAAAGAAAGAAAATCAGTTTTAGCACATAAAGATGACAAGGATCTGTATGAACTTCTGGATACCATTTCCCCAACCCAGGGTTATATTACAGGTGTGTAACTACACAGGTATTATTGTGACACAGTATGTTGCATTGTGTTGTTTTTCACCTTCAATCTGTATGATGTTATAAAAAAAAGAGGGCCATGTCTTATCCCTCCATCTCTCATTTAAATTCAAAGTGGGGCCGTGCCGTGTTTTATCTCAGCTATTGAACTAAATGAGGGATTCTCTTGCTTGAAAAGAAGCACAAATTATTCTGTACTGTTGCACCGGACCTGATTATTCAGAGCACACCATTTTGATGCTAATGTGTGGTTATTTGGCTGTGAGAGCTGTGAGGGTGGTTGTTGGTGGACGCCTCGGTTTTTCTACTGATCCGAAGCCAGTTTTGACACGAGAACAAAAACGAACCACAACCGTAGAGACACGGTGATCTCCAGACAAAACAATCACCATGATCGTCTACAATTTGTCAGACTCACAAGAACGGCACCCTCTAGTGGCTGGAAGCGGAAACTCTGGAAGAAGGAGATTTTAGACAACTTTTTTCATACAAAACCCTAAGCAATAAAACCCACCTTTTAGAACCTGATGTTCAGAGAGTGGTATGAAGGACATGGTACGATTTAGACCATCTCTTTCTCTCTCTCTCTCGCTCTGTTGTGGTCTACATGCACGGAATTTGGAACTGACTATCAGACATCTATATTTAATCTCGGTTCCTTTGGGGTGTTGTGTAGTTGCCTGGCAAAAAACAAAAACACACACAAGCGAGGTTCAAAATTAGACACAGCCACACCCATGGAGAAACTTTTCGTCTTTTCCAAGTAGACAGATTTCTATTCCATTTCTTTAAAAAGCAACAAAAGTCGAAGGTCAAGCAGGCGGTTCACAGTCAGGAGATCAATTGTGAATCGGTGTATTCAGAATTTTGCTTCAGAAAGAGACAGAACATGTTATATTACTTTGTTAAAGAATAAAAAATTGGATGACGTTCACGTCCTTAAAAAGTAGGTGCTAATACAACAGAAGGGTGCCAACAGTTTCGGAGTTTTACTGTACCAATGACCCAATCTGTAAATCACCCATGATGGCAAAGACACTTAAACACAGTCACAATAAAACACTTTTTATTTGACAAACTGATATTTGTGCTAAACAGTTCACTCAAGATGCCCTTGGAATCTGTTTTTTTTTTTTATTCTTTAACTGGAGATCAGTTGGGAAGTGCATAGTCGGCAGAATATGTTCACTTTTTACAGTTTTCACAAAGTAAATAAAACCACGATAAACATCTCGGACGTGTTTAAATAAAAAAAACATTTGTTTTGCTTTTGTCTCACTATAACTAACATTCAAATAAAGATATTAAAAATCATGCTCAGAAGCCCTCTATAAAACACAGCACACACGAACGACCTCGAGAGTCACAATTACACGTCATACCACACGATAAGAAATACACAGATTCAATCTTTCCATACAAAAAAAGATCCGGGATCAGATCACTATCCTTTTATAATGCCATTATTTACAAAGTAAGAGGAAAAACAAAAACTGATCCTGGATCAGCATATACTCTCATTAAATGGCAGACAGTAACAGAGCCAGTGTAGAAATCTGTACAAAACACCAGGCTGAGATAAAGAAACGATCTTTCGGTAGCAAAACCGTACGAAGGAGTTACGAAGGTAAAGAGAGGTTACGAAGGTGTTATGAAACGCTGATCATTTGAGTCACGGCTTCCTCTCCGACTGGGGCCTGCTCTGAGTCCATCTGCAGAAAACAGAGAGGAAGAGGAGGAACGATAAAGACAATTACATTTAACTGTGACTTTTTTTATTTATTTTATTATATGCACATTTTTAGTGCTTGAGCGATGATAAAACGCACAAATATGCTTTGCGTGCACGGTAATAACGCTAGTAAATTAATAAACTCTGTTACATTTGTAACATTTCTATATGTCCGGAATACTTGGCAGGAAAAACAATAAACATTATTTGACATTATAGTGAAGTGTAAAAAATAATCCACTGGATAAACACGAAAAATCTAAAATCAAGTAAGTGTTTATTTGCAAAAAATAAAATTAATGAAGTAAAATAAATGAATAGAAGAAAACAGTACATAAAAAGCAGGAATATGAACATGACAAAAACAAAAAACAGCTTGTTTTCGACAGCAGGTTGAAAAACATGCATTTGAAATAACTTATCACAAACAAATTGCACAAAAGTCCAAAAGCAGATACACCAATGAAAGAGGCATGCAGATGAAAATGAAAAAAAGTTAAAGAGAAAAGCAAATTGATGCTCCTGCAGCGATTCAATCTTTTGGTTTGTTGTGAATAATCTTAAATAATAAAAAATGATCAGCATGACAGAATTATATTAGTGAGTCTTTGCTGTGTTAAGGCAGTACACATTAGTGCCGAGTCGTTCATAAAGGATTCGTTCGTTTTGAGCGAGTCTTTAAATGTGACTCAGAAGAACGAGTCGTCATAAAGAGTGATTCATTCTTTTTCTACTGGATGCTCAAGAGCAAAGTATCGCAAGATCTCCATAGGTTATGTACAGGAAACAGTGAATCTTGGATCTTTTAGTCTGAATAATTCGTTCTTTTGTCACGTGACTCCTAAAGACGCTTTGCACCGTTGTGCGCGCAGGAGTGAGAAGTGAGATGATATGAGACGTGAAGCTCCATATGCTGTTTGTCATAATTTGTCCTTAGCTGCATTGTCATATTTTCAATATAGTCATCGTTGGTGTATGTCGACGTGTTGAGGGATCTGCATACTAAAAATCTAACATTTTATTTGATTTCTGATCAAAGGAACGAAAATGCTGAAGTGTTGTACAGTATCGGCATCGAACCCCACGTTCTCAGCAATAATAAACCATGCATGCATGTGAGGAAGCCTGAAAGCATTAACACACACACACACACACACACACACACACACACACACACACACACACACACAGACATGTGCACTAGGACAAAGAGACAGTCTTTTTTTTTAAGCTTGTAAAAGAAATCTTGAATTGCGTAAAAGGGCACCAATGTTATTCCAGGGGCGGGTTTGAGATGATTGTCCAATCAGTGCTGGGATTTATCTGGAGCCTCCTGCTCACCTGCATGCCCATTTCCTCCTTCTCCTTCACGGAAAAGAAGCGTCCACCGTCACCACGCTTCCGTGCCATGGCGTGCCGATGACGAGACTCGTGCAGGTATTTCTAGGAGAATGAGAACAACCAGGTCACACACACACAAACACAACAAGATAGCCTTTAGATTTCTAATTTATTATAAAAAAGAACAAAGAATTAATAGATCTAAACACACTCTTCAAAATTCCATACTTCTGTCGTGACATTTCAAAGAGCCGGAAAGTAAACAAAGAGAGGAATTCCTTTACTTCCTTTACTACAAGCTTGTTAAACTCACCCTCCGTTCTTTGGGGATCTTGCCCTCTGCCTCCAGCTTGGCCCGGGCTTGGCGTCTTTTCAGGATGCGGTGGTACTGCTTAGCGTTAACGTACAGCGGCTCCTCCTCCAGCATCTCTGCTCCGGGGAGAGGGATCCTCTGCAGGTTCTGGACAGAGCTGCCGCTTTGGACCATCTGAGAAGTACACAAGTGGTGCCACGTTTTTATGTCACTTTTTAAACAAATTTATAAGTGAATTCCAAAGTAACTATGAGTAACTCTCGAGCGCACGAGCCACCACCCACCATGACCATTCCTCCAGCGTTAACCACGTTTCCTGTGACTGGAACGGCGACAGTCACGGTCCCTTGTCCCCCAGTGCCGCTCGCGTT
The DNA here is from genome assembly GCF_946808225.1 of Silurus aristotelis. Classification (NCBI taxonomy): domain Eukaryota; kingdom Metazoa; phylum Chordata; class Actinopteri; order Siluriformes; family Siluridae; genus Silurus; species Silurus aristotelis. Next base: position 1,969,143 of record NC_139601.1, on the reverse strand, counting down.
CGAACCCGTCTGGATGATCTGACCTCCTGCTAGACTGGCGGCAGGAATAGTGATCATGCCTGCAAAGGATGGAGACGAGGATGAACACACTTTATGCAAAATCCAGCATGGTGCATGAGCTTAGTTTGTAGAGATACTTTTCCTGTTTGTTTATTAATAAGAACTTTTTTTTTACAACAATGCCAACCCGTATGTCTATTTTAAAGGGATATAGCTGTGGTTTTGATGTGTTACCCTGCTGGAGGATGGTTCCATCAGCGTTAACCGGCTGGTACAGGATGGTCTGACCCTCTGCTGTCTGAGCCTGCTGACCCTGCACCGTGATCTGCTGAGGCTAAAAAGAAACCCACGCATACAATTACATTGGAGCATGTGTATTTTATATTAAAAATATAGTAATATGTTCATTAATCATGGTAAACTACAACACTCTTATAAACTGTAATACCCTGCACCACTTATGGTTTTTGCGTCTCTTAAAGAACTCAAAGACCTACAAAGCACAAGTTTATTTGTTTGTTTGTTTATTGTTTAGTTTGTTTTTAATGCCTTACCAGCATTGGAGGATTTTCCATTTCAAGATCAAGGTGAGGTGTTATAGCATTTCAAAGAGTTTTGACTACGACAGAGTTCAGTGGTTATATGAAGTCCTTCAGAATTCTAGTATTTTCTTTGGTGATACATTTTGAAGTTTCCTATATATGTACTTTATGAGTAGAGAAGATGTCCTCTGTAAATGTATTTCAGTTCATTAATAAGTGTTTTATGCAGTGGTGAACAGTGATGGAGTAAATGTCATTCGTTACTGTATTTATGTAGATTTTTTCGCGTATCTGTACTTTAATGAAGTGTTTACATTTGGGGGAGATTTTACTTTAACTTCACTACCTTTCACAACTTTTTGATTGGCGCTTGGTGTATCTACTGACCACCAACATAGAGCATCAGTTCAACATCAAGCAGAACATTTAGAGAGGAATAAATAATGTGTGTCTCTTTTAAGTGCACGTGTGTGTTGATACCTGGTTCTGTCCTGCGGTCACTGCAGTCTGCGGCTGCTGGATGATGATCTGCTGCGTCTGACCCTGTGCAGTTTGTACCTGTAGCGTTTGGCCACCTGAGAGCTGAATCTGTCCGGGCTGCACGAGCTGGATCTATCAGAAGCACAGCACAATTTCTCAGCAGCTCGGATTAAAAGTTGGTGTCGACCAGACTATTCACATCATCGAACTTCATTAATATTTCCCCAAATAAAATACATAAAATAAAATACCCCCTCAGGCACACACACACACACACACACACACACACACACACACACACACTAACTCTCACCTGCTGAAGTCCCTGCGAGCCCGTCACCGGTAGCTGCATTATCGTCTGCGTCTGTCCTCCCGGCATGGCCTGTACCATTATTGGCTGCCCGGAAGGGGTGATTAGCTGCCCCCCACTGACCTGCACCATTAAAGGCTGCCCTTGAACCTTTACAAAGAAAAGTAAAAGCAATAAGTGCCACAGAGCTCTCGTGTTAAGATTGAGATGAACTCATGCAGAATGTATGTAAAGCGCTGCTAAATAAACACAAAACACAAAACAAACACACATACACGCTTAACAGAGCGCGCATGCTCCGGAGAAATGACACACGTGCCACGGTAGCGATCTTCATGCAGAGCAACGCCACTGTTTTAATGATGCTGTGCTCGTGTGCACACAAGGGATTTCACCAAACCGATGTATTGAAAAGCAAATTCAGGGACTAAAATCTAAAATAAACGAGCTGCTCCGTTTAACATGCGAGCGATCGTCTCCGAGCGGTTTTGGTGAAGCACGGCGTAATCGTGGTGGCTGACATGCAGATGCCTGAAGAGCTGGAGAGAGAATACCACTACCTGGAGAGTCTGCACCTGCTGGGCCCCACTCGCGTCCACCTGGCCGTCGGCCTGCAGCTGCACTGCAGTCACTGTGCTCTGGACCACACAGAATGCAGCCGTACAGTTATAGCACACGTACTCCACACCAAGTGTCCAGCATTCACGTTTATCGCATTTGGAATTCACTCTTATTCAAATCGGCATACAGATATCTTATTTATACAACCGAGCACTTGAGGGTTAAGGGCCTTGCTCAAGGGCCCAACAGCCTCAACTTTGTGGTGCAAGGATTTGAACTCATGACCTTTCAATCAGAGGTCCAAGATCTTAACCACTGAGCATCCCTTTCTCATGAGCAGTACAGCATCCACTCCCATGCGTTCAGAACTTGTACCTGTTGCTGCACCGCTCCACCAGACGTCTGCACCACGATCTGCTCTCCTCCACTCGTCGTCTCTGTGAACTGCTCCATGGTTTGACTCCTATTCACAACCCAAGCTCAACAGTCTGTGAAAGCAAAGACACAGTGCACAAGCATAAATATGGAGGTCAACGATCAGACGTATCCCACATAATCCAGATAACGTTCTCCATTCTGCCCTACAGACAAAATGCAATCGATTTTAGGTAGAAGGCAAAAGCAACAACAACGGGTAAAAAGGAAACGGCTGAAGCCAGCTACAGCCACATGCATATATTTAATAGTGCCAACATTGGCTGCCTCCGTGTGTTGGTGCGATTCGTTTTGCATTGTTACCATGACTACTATATTGCATCGCTGCACCTTTGGAAAATACACTAAGCAGGCAAAACATTATGACCACCTTTCTAATATTGTGTTAGTCGCCCTTTTGCTGCTAAAACAGTTTTAACACATTCAGCATTAACTTCAGGAGTTTGAGCTACAGGAGCTCGTCTGTTGGATCGGACCACACAGACCAGCCTTTACTTCCCACGTGTATCAATGAGCCTCAGCCGTCCGTGACCCTGTCGCCGGTTCACCACTGTTTCTTACTTGGAGCACTTTTGATAAAAGACTGACCACTGCAGAAGAATCCTACAAGAGCTGCAGTTTTGGAGACGCTCTGACCCAGTGGTCTAGACGTCACAATTTGTTTAATTCCATAGGTTTGCACATTTTTCATGATTCCAACACACCAACTTTGAGGACAAAGTTTTCACATGTTGCCTGGTAGATAAATCCACCCACTAACAGGTGCCATGATGAAGAGATCATCAGTGTTCTTCACTTCAGCTATTATAACGTTATAATGCCATAATGTTATGACTGATCTGTGTATTATCATTTCTATTATCATATTATCAGATCTCTATTGTGTGTAAAAATCGGTAATAATCTCCACTAAATGATAATAAAGACTAACTGATGGATTAGGATCGGTTTCTTTTAAATTACATTTTTTTTGTTTATTCCTCTATAATAAATGAAGTCGTGTGTTTAGGATGGATGTGGATCTACATTAGAGATTCCTGGTCTTCCTGATAGTGAAATCATATAAGCTGTCAGTTCAGTGATGATCATTACTGATGCCATGTGCATTCAAGCTGCATCTGGGAAAGTGTAATTGAGCACCAGCAGCTCTTTATGACATGGAGAATATTGCTGTATAACTGTTCACTTACATGCCTTGTAGTATAAAGCCGCTGAACAAGCGCGTTCAATCAATTAATAACACAGCCGGGTCGAATCCCAAACTACTCTACACTCCCTTCATATGCACACTACAGCTTTACCAAGATGGACGGCGTTCTAGTGCCCTTAAAAGTGATGAAGTGAATGTTGCGGACGCAGCCCGTACCTCAGGAAAAGCGATACGTTATAACGAAATTATGATTATAACGTTACTGAGGGCAATAAATATATTTTATATATATCTTTTACAAGACCCGAATATGAGTAAAATCGTTCATTTATACCAAAGTGACAGGTTTTAACCTCTGGTTTAAAATACATTCTCTCTTTTCTCTTGCTAACACCACAAAGAACACAATGACGGGTAGATTAGCAAAGCTAGCTAGGCCTGTGTGCATAGCAGTTAGCATCTCTGCTAACTCAGGCACATCAACTGTGAACTATAAAAGAACGCGGTCCGGGTTTGTGTCGGATACAAACTCACACACACTCACTCACACACACCGCTCCATGGCAGTGAAATTCCTGTTTATGCTGGTTTTAGTCTCTTTGGTTGGTCGGACACACACCAATCCCCATCTGTTACCGAGTCCCGTCCCCTCTCAGCGCCGCGCGCACTCACCGTCCGCCCGCTCTCTCCGCCGCTGATTGGCTCCAATGGCGGCGCGCGGAACCCAATCACAACCCGCACGCGCACACAGAGCGACAGCGCGGCAAAATGGCGCCCAGTGCGAGGGCCGGGGGGGGGGGCAGGGTGTTACAAGGGTGGAACCTGTGCCTCGGTTTCTCTCTTTTCCCTCTCATTATTTTCTCTTCTCTCTCCTTTGATCGGTCTCCCCCCCTCACATTTTCTCTTCTCTCGATTTATTTATCTTACTCCATTTTTTGTCTCTTTCTCCTCTCCCTTTTTTTCCCCAGTCTTTCTCTCCCTCCTATTTTCTGTCTTTCTTCATTTTCTACCCTCTCTTCTTTTATTTCTATCGTCTCTTCCTCTTTTATTTCTATTGTCTTCTTTTTTTTGTCTCATTTTCTCTTAAATCACCCTCCCTTTCTTTCCCCTCAATTTTCCATTTTTCCCCTCTTTTTCTTTTTGTTCTCTATTTTTCCTCTGCCTTTTTAACACACTCCCTTTTTAACACACTCCCAGCTCATGTCTTCCAGATGTGAAGAAAAAGTTCTCATTCGTGTAAGATTTGTTAAAATATTTACTGTGGTAATAAATTGGACATGTAATTGTTCATATGATGGAGATTGTGAAATGAAGATGTAGCAGATATTTTCAGACTGCGCGATTCTCTGGTTTCTTTGCAGCAATATGAAGGTTACCTCACCAGAGAGACAAAGAGACCATTGAGAAGAGATAAAACTACATAGTGAAGAACTTGGATTACTGATGGCAAGGGTGTGAGTTCAAATCCCAGCACCACAGCACTGGAACTATGGGGCTCCTCAACAAGACCCTTGAACCTCTCCAGCTCATATAAATAAGAGAATGATCTTTGATGATCTTGTATCCAAATATTCACAAAAAAAAACCAAAAAAAAAAAAACCCCACTCAATCCTAAAACTTGTGCGAGTGATCAGCAAACAAACTCCAGACATGAAGAAAACTAACACTGGTTTAAATGTTCAAAATTCTTTATTCTGACTGGGAAAAGAAAAGAAATTCATAATAACAAATAAGGACAATGACATTTTCTCAATCCAGGCTTTACATTTGCGTTGGGTTTCTGAGATCTGGATTGAGAAGTCAAGCATTAAATGTAGTTATGAACAGTAGTTTATCTGTACACATCTTATTTACAGCACTGGAATTAAAAACATCATGTTTACTTCCTTTACATTCAATAGACAGATGCTGCAAGTTCTCCGAATTTCCCCAGTTGCACTACAATACTGAATAGCGTAGAAAGAATTCTTCCAGCAATCAAACAGCTTTTTTCTTGTCACATTTTGAAGGTGAAGGTAAAATCCAGGGGGCCCCTGAGACACGTACTTAAAAAAAAAAAAGAAAGGAGTACCATAAAACACTGTATTCTATTCACATCATATTCGGGTGGGCGGCCGCCCTCCTGACGAGTCCACCCAAACTCAAGTTTATCACGGTTACTCTGACTGGCCTGGTTTTATTTCCCAATGTAAAATATCTGAAAAAAAAAAAAAAAAGTGTTCTTTATACACACTGTACCGTGTGGTAATACCATCAGCACACCACTGTGTTGTAGTTATTAGACAAATAGTCATTAGAATAATTATTGCTATGAAAGCTCATTATATATCTGCATTTTAATAGTTAAAAAATTCTCGAACTCCCTCATTATTCATTTTGCAAAATCTCTTATCACAAATATCATATAAAAAAACCTGATCTTATGCCTTCAGGACCTTTTTTCCCTGCCAGTGCACAACTGCGTAGAATCTTGTAGCTTAGTTTACAATAAAATGAGCTTTAGTGGGTAGTCAGTAAAAACCCACAGCTCACCAGTACCTTCGTCTCAGAAAGAGCGTTTTGAATCGTGTTTTTTCCCCGGGTCCTGTGCATCCTTATTAAGACGAACGATCACAACTGATGCACTGCGTATCCGTTTGGCTTCGTACCAACATGAATCCGCTCCTTGAACTTTAGCTTAGTGAACCGTTATTGCTTTGTAATGCGGCTTTAATTACTCAGGCTGAATTTCTACATCATATATAAAACAGACAAACAAACAAAAAACCCCTAAGGATTAAAATAGCACTGGTGTGTCAGTCCTTCATAACCCTAAAGGACACAATTCGTCGAGACTGTCCGTGTCTTAAAATCTAAAAGGAATGAATATTAAAAAAAAAAAAAAAAAAAAAAAAAAAAAAAAAACTCTAAAACTACAATCAGTGAAAACATCTGTCAAGAAAACAAAAACAGTCATTACAGAAATCCACCAATTTCCTCCTCTCCAGTGGCTGGAACCAATTAATTAGAACAAAAACCTACACTTTCATGTCTTCATCCTTCAGTAAACTCATCATCGCCACACAAGGTTAAACACGCACATACACGCGCAGGCCTGAAGAGGGCACCGCAAGGCATCCAAGTTGCTCACTCTTTAGCTTTAGGACACTACTTGAGAATTTACCGCCTCAATTTTCAGCCAGAAGGTCCTACAGAAACACAAACACATTTACAGAATCAATATTAAAAATATATATATATTGTGGTTCGGAAAAATCACGGGTTCTCATTTGAAACCAAGTTGTGGATTATTTCACAATTCGCGGAAATCCGTGACGGGAACGAATGTTCCGGAACGTTAGGAATAACAAAACTATGTTTTCACTAACAAATTTCATAAAAAAAAATAAACACTTTATTGTATTAAAGTCGTATAATGTCTAGATGAATTCACTAAGGTACCAAAGGGGCTGCAATAGGGGGTCTTAGAACATAACCCCTGCAAATTCCGGGAGACCACTGTGATGTTTTTATTTGGAAAAAAATCTGTCCTTCTTTCCACACTGTGACGCCGTTTTCATTCGACGAAAACGCAGCTTTTAAAAAAACGCAGTTTTCGCCTCGCAAAATGGACCTTAAAAAAAAATAATAATAAAAAGACAACAACGCCTTTTTAGGAATTGATGCAAAGTTTCGCAGAGATGAAAATTAAATAAACGGCGAACAGAAACGACTCGGGTCGAAGCGTCTAACATTTCGCTCATGCGCAGTACAGGGACGCGAATGTTTTCAGGGTGTAGATGAGCGACTTCTGGGAAACGTTTTTAAAAACTAAAACTAAAATGCTGCTTTCAGATCGGTCTGGATTAGTGTAGACGTTGCTGCGGCAATCGGTCCAAAAAAAAAGAGTTGGTGTTTGCTACCTCATCAGAGTCGTAATTGTAACGCGTCTTGTCCGCCTCTGTGGTGACCACGTCGTCCACACCTTCAATAGCATTAGCCTCTGCGTGCCTCTGCATCTCTGAGTAACGGTGCACCAGGAACCTAACAAAAACACACACACGTGTCGACATCAAACTGTTCACACAAAAAACCTCACTTCCATTCACTTTAGATAATTCGGCCTGATCTTACCTTCCCCCACACACATACTTCTTGATGAGCAGAACACCAGCCACGGCGCAGACGAGCAGAAAGAGGATGATGACAGACACTACAGGAGCCAGGTTTCCTGACCGAGACACCGCCTGATAAACATGCTTCAGATAAGCTCACCGAGACCATCTGCCTCTTATTTGTGTCCAAATTCCAGTAAACGCTAATTAGCATGAGGAGTACGGATCTCTCACCAGGAGCTCGGGAATCAGCAGGTTACTGACGCACTTCTTGCTCAGGTCAATCAGTTTCCTCTCCGGCTGCACGCCTCCCTCGCACCGGTCTCCTGGGATTTTCCTGTAACTGTACAGCAGTGTGAACTCAAAGTGACGCAGGGAATCATTTTGTTTTTTGCTCAGATTGTAGATTTTCCTGGCTGAGCAGTCACACGTCTGTCAGATTCTAATATTATGAAAAAATGAATAAAAAGTGTTAAAATTTTCCTGCTTAAAAAAATGAAGCCTTAGCCAATCTCACGGCAATCTTGAGTACCTACAGAGTACTACTGCATTCTTCATTATCGCCGAAGAGTCTTTAGATTCATCAGCTTCATGAAAGATTCAGTCAGATCCAACTGTGCAAATCCGATACAGAATCGGATCCCAAGTCTGATCATGAACAGCAGCAGCGACGACAACTACAGCAGAATGTAAACAAACTTCTCGTTACCTCAAGTCCAAAAACACATTTCTTTGGAGACGTTCTTCTCGAACGAGTCTTGTGAAGTGCTGCGACGGCGACCGTAACCGAATGAAGCATGGTGATGGGTGCACACTTGCTCTCGCCAGGGGAAACGTTTGTACAAAGGATTTTCATACTTGAAAAAAACACTTAAACCCAGAAGGAGTGTATTTGGCACAGAAATACTCAAGTCATATGTCCAAAATTTTTTTAAAACTTTGGCCATGTTTAGTATGCGACTCCAACTCGATCTAACTATTAATCTATAGATGCTAAAGATGAACTTGAGAATGGCTGAAACTGTGGTTGTTATGTCCCCTTTAAGTTTTCAAATGTTTGAGTCCATGCCATGTTTTCTGAATATAATGGAAAACTAAAAAAATTAATCAAATGCACAAAATAGCATTGAAGATGATTTCTAGTTTTGTACCCATTGGTCTGGAGCTGCTCTTTACGGCCGTGCAGGCAGAACTCTAGCGAGTGGCCCTTCAGCTCCGGCTGTTCCACACACTCTGAGCCGTTCATGGCACGGTAGAAGCCAAAATCACTGCGGGATAAAGAGACAAATCAAGAGCGAGAAAGTAAGACAGGAGGCAATGATGCAGCCGAACTCAACTGTCTAAAAAAAAAAAAGTAATCAATTAACCCCAATTTAGACATTTTTAAACTTCACTACTGAAATCCCACCATTGGAAATCGTCCAGGGTGCAGGGACACGGCGTGGGCTGCTTGGTTAGGACGAATCCTTTCCCATTTCTACAAACAGAGTCTTTGCGTAGCCTCAGGTATTTTTCCTTATATCCCAGTAGACACCCATCATTCGTGTTGCCGGTGTTATCGGAATGGGCGAGCCACTGCACGTAATCCTCCTCCCCACCTGCAGAGGGAGACAGAGGAATATTAAGTGAAAGAGACAAAGCAAAAAATAAGAACAAAAACGTGAGGGCGTGTTGAGGATGAATGAGGAATTTAAAGCATTTAGTAACTCTATAAACACAGACACACTAGACTGCGATGCAATGTGTTCCCTGGATTAATCACAGCCGGAGAAATATTTAGTTAAAACACAAATAAATTTTTTTTTTTAATCCTGCGTAAAAAATAAATTAAAAAATAAATAAAAAAAACGACCCACTACTGGAATCTATTATAAATGGAGATATAAGAGCACCTACTATGTGCAGGGTTGCATGACCTTCATACACTTTCCCTTGAAATGTTCTTTTTTTAGTTAAGTTGTGTATGTGCATGGTATAACGCAGGTATTTACATATACAGTATGTGGAAGTTATTTTACATTCCTACAATCACGATGCACACAGACACACACTCTCGTACACTTACAGTCTCTGGAGAGTAGCTGGTGAAAGTCTATAGTGATGGACACCAAGTGTTGGCTGAACACCGGCTGTCGGAAACCCCACAGGCTTAGACTCATGGACCGAGCTCCAGGCTCCGAGGCCAAACCCGTGAAGTACAGCGGCGTGTCTGTGAAGTTGTACACCTGCCAACACTGGCCCTCGTCTGTGGAGAACCTGATAGTGATGAGCACAAACACAGGGTAGGAGTTCAATTTCGTTCAAATAAACCACTTAAACAAGAACAGGGTAAGTCAAATAAATGCAAAAATACAGATTAGAAGTTAAATAGAGAGAAAACATTTACAGCATATGCAGGGCCAACCCAGCCTGTAACTAAAACCTGGAAAGATTCGGCATAGAAAGAATTAGAAGACTGACCATTCCAGGACAGCCTGCTCCACAAAAAAAAAAAAAAAAAAAAAAACATTTTTAGCAAAACAAAAGTTTAACATCGCACCGCTAATCATATTTCGGCGCACAACGATTCGTTCGATTAGAACCGGTTAGGTACGAACATTACTTCCCTAGTTTAAACACACAACAGGCAAATGTTTAGGCATCATAAACTGCGAGAGCCAATCGTCTTTCAATTTGCAAATGAATCTCTTAAACGAAGGGGCGGGGCGTGTGGGGCTTTACAATTTGCATATCTGTGTATGCGTCAGGACTCACTTGATTTGTGAGATGGGCTGGATTTGGTTGTGTTCCACGGCCACCAGGAGTCCTCCCGAATCCAAGATGGCGTAATGGTGCGGCCCTTTGAGCGCTCGCGTCCATGTGTACCCGCCGTCGCCAGACACGTAAACGTCAGGGGACAAGATGGACACTGCGTCCCCTACGCTCCCTGAGAAGGAAAGGCTTGCTCAGAAACCTATTTTAGAGCTCAGATCGCTACAGTCTCATGGTTTACCGTAAGGAAAACATTTTGCATAAAAAGTTGGAATTTTTTTTTTGCTGCCAAATCAAATAGAGATTTATGAGCGGTGACGCAGGAAAACCGAAATAAAAAACCCACACACATTTCCTCGATAATTTTTACGATCGCAGCTTTAAATTTCACGAGTTGCCTGGAAAAAAAAGCCTGGTATACAATATTGCAGTTGTACATCAAATCAACATGGATAAAAGATTCTCAGTCCAGAATATGCAGTAGGTGGTTTGCAGACTAATAAGTGTGTGTGTGTGTGTGTGTGTGTGTGTGTGTGTGTGTACCGTGAGCGAGGATGAGACCAACAGCATTCGGTTCAGTCAGTGGCAACATCGGCACATTGAGCCTCATCGATGTACTGTAGGAGGCGTGAATATGCAGACTGCACTATAGCAACACACACACACACAGTTTACCATTTTCCTTCATGCAAATTAACAAACGAGTTCAGACTGCTGTATAATGCCGATCACGTTTAAATCAGGGACTCGTGAAGAACGTGTTACAATCACGAGGACCCATAAAGAGCGTGCCCAGAGGCATGTGAACTGTTGCCAGCATTTTGAAATGCCACGAGGTCTCTAAAAGCCGTCTCCAAGCGGTTGCTATAAACAAAAAACCCGGTACCAATGCGGGACGCAGACACAACAAAGTACACAGTTATGTCCTTGTACGGCTTGAAAAAGTCAAAGTTTGTGCATGATGTGATGATTTAAGTCTCAAACCATGTTTTTCCTCTCTCATGTGACGGCATGGAGAAGTGTTCATCATAAGCTCGTTGTTCTGAAATGCAAATGTATTAGTTTGAAGTTATAACGTTGATGAGATTCAGCATTAACTTCCTCAGGCACGCTGCATCACTCTTGAATTATGCACCGACTTTTGGTTTTTATACGTAGAAATCATACATGGTGCAGCCAAAACCATGTGGAAGTATGCGTTGAGAATCTCATTCCAAACCTATTCCTGCTTTGCAGTTATAATAAGCTCCACTCTTCAGGGACGGCATCCCACTAGATTTTTCGAAGTTTCTTTAAGGAATCTGTGCAGGACACAAAGGGGCGGAAAATTTCCGTGGGAACTTCATCTGCGGAATTTTGGAAGTTGGAAACATGAATTTATGGGAATTCATTAGAAATTTGGGGAAATTTATATAAACTATTTGTATCATCCAATTTGTATACATTTTGTTGATTTAGTATAATTGTGTTGCATAATCGCAACAAAAGCAAGTTCTTCCACTCCAATCTTGGCAAACCATGTCTTCAGGAAGCTCACGTTGTGCACAGGAGCATTAACATTTTCAGAAGGAGCCACATATGGCTGTGATGGTCAGGGATCCATGAACGTTTGGCCAAGTAATTTATTTTGTGATAGTTGAAATGAACACAATGACATAATAAAATTAGATCATAAATCACTTAGCTTTTTATTTTATAAATTAATAATTTAATAATGAGTCTGTACATCTTATTTTAATGTTATAAATATGTAAATAGCAGCAAATATTCTGTACAAATAACCTTAGCAACTAAAAAACCTGCAGACCTGCATATGTGTGTGTGTGTGTGTGTGTGTGTGTGTGTGTGTGTAAGAGAGAGTGAGAGAGTTTTTAAAACTCACCATGACGGGATCCTTTGCAGTCGAGTCACACTCTGCGTTCCAGGGTTTCTTCAGAGGCCTCCAATTTCCTCCCTGATTGAACGTTACCACTGTCTGAACAGAACCATCTGCACAGAACACACAAAAGATAAACACATAATACAAAGTAGACCAAAACATTTTAATATATGATAATTATTAATATTATAATCATTATTAGCTATACTGTTAATATATTAGCTAATTTAAGCATCAACACTTTGATATTAATAATCAAAACCATACAATACATGCATGATACATTTGTGTGTGTGTGTGTGTGTGTGTGTGTGTGTGTGTGCATATACCATGAGCCAGCACGCTGGTCATGTAGACGCCCCTGAGTGAGCTGACGACAGTAAAGTCGGTTTCGCCGCCTGTGGATGTGTAAAGATGGCGCTCGAGGGACTTGGAAAATATAATGCCACGATAATCTGAGGTGTAGATCATTCCCATCCCTGAGTCTGGAACAGACAGAAAAAGCAAGCGCTCATACACAACCGAAAACCTCTCATTACTGACACTTTATACTTCAGGTGACTAATGGATACATACAAGATGGTATCAAAAAGTTTAAAAACTCACTCTGCTTACTAGAATATACTTAATTTATCTAAGTTTACACACAGTCACCTTCAGAATAGTCCCCCTGCACAGCAGTACAGCGCTCCCAGTGTTCCTTCCACCTCTGGAACGTGTCCTGGAAGTGGTCAGAATAGCACCAGTTGCACAGAAAGGATTGTGTCTTTTGGCACAGTGACTTGTGAAGGTCGGTGCTCCCTATTACTGTTCGTGCAGCCTTGTGCTGCCATCTGTTGGCATGTTACAAAACTAGTCTCGAAACTTTTGATACCACATTGTAGTGTAGATTTGTATCGTCTTACAAATGGGAGACGAGCACAATGAGGATTTCAATGGCATTTACTAGCACACACACACACACACACACACACACACACACACACACACACACACCTCCAGGTTCGTCCACATGAATGAACACCATGTCGTCGTTGGCAGACAGGATGGAATAAAACTGTTCATGTCCCACATCGGGCAGCTGGGCCATGTCCCAAACCTCACCCTGATCCACAGACACATGAATCATGCGCGTTGAACTCTGATAAACACAGAAAGAGAGAGAGAGAGAGAGAGAGAGAGAGAGAGAGAGAGAGAGAGAGAGAGAGAGAGAGAGAGAGAGAGAGAGAAAGAAAATACAACAAAAATTATCTAAGTGTCATGTTTTGATGTAATTACATGGATATTTTAGTAGTAACAAAATAAACAGACATGCCCAACTACACACACACACACTCCGGTATACCGTGGCAGACATCACGGAGGCAAAGAGAAAGCGTCCGCCCAGGCCAAACGAGTAAATCCTGCTCCCTATAGTCTTAAAGCTGCGGCCAAAATCTGTGGTCTTCCTCAACTCCAGCATCCCCCTTTCACCTTACAGTACAACACACATACACACACACACACACACTTAACAACAGGGAAAAACAATACGCAATTGTGCATTTCAAACACAGCTGAAAGTTTTCTTGGAAGTAAGAAAACAAGACTCACTACAGGAACCGTTTGGGTTTGTGGTGAAAAACAGAGTGTCAGCAGTCCCCCTATAAGACACACACACACACACACACACACTTCTTTTAAACCTTTTGGATTAAGGACACTAAACGACACCTGTTTAATATGTTGTACAGTTTTAATGGTTTTGTTGTAGTTATGAAATCATGTTTCTGTTTGTGAATGTAGGACGGAGGCAGAGGAAATGAGTGGTATTGTTTAAACTCCTGTGTGTAATTGTATTAACAAGTGTTTTCTGTTTCACTGACTGGCAGAAAGAATAAAAGGGAGAGAGAGAGAGAGAGAGAGAGAGAGAGAGAGAGAGAGAGAGAGAGAGAGAGAGAGAGAGAGAGAGAGAGAGAGAGAGAGAGAGAGAGAGAGAGAGAGAGAGAGAGAGATTTTATATATATATATATATAGACAGGCAGAAGTAATGTAAAAGTGAAAAAATAGCTAAATAAAGCCAGGCCTCTATAAGATATACGAGTTCAAATCCCAGCCACCCTGAGCAAGGCCCTTAACCTCCGTAGCTGCTCAGTTAAATGAACAAGATACATGAAAGTCGCTCTGGATACGAGTATTATAAGGTACTACAACACTAAAGCAGCAACGGGATTTACATCACACTAACGGTCTTACATTTACCAGACACCCTTATCTATAGTGAATTACATTTATCTCTCTTTTATACAACTAAGCAGGTGAGGGTTACGGGCCTTGATCAAAGACCCCAGCAGTGGCAGGATTTGATAATGACCTTGCGTTTAGAAATCCAACGTCCTGTACGCCGAGCTCCCACTTCCCTACTTTATACGTGTGCGTGTGCGTGTGTGTGTGTGTGTGTGTGTGTGTGTGTGTGTTACCATTTCACCAGACACACTGTGTCATGAATTTTCTTCCATTGAAGCCCAAAGTCCTCAGAGAGCCACAGGTCATACTGCAAAAGATCGATACAACTTTGTCATTGCCTAGTAAAGGTACACAACAAAATACAGTTCAACATCAACCAGAAGTGCAAATAGTAACAATTGTGTAAACCGAATGTAGATAAATATGTACATATATGTAGATAAATATATTTGAAATAAATATAAAGCCTCTGGCAGTAAGAAATGTGCAGAAGCTGATGAACAAGTACACTAAGATTATATATATATATATATATGACCGAAATTAAAACCTTCAGTGCAACCAACATTTATTCACAGCGTTCAAAAATAAAAATAAACAAAAAAAATAAACCAAAATCCACCATGACGCACTCATCTGGCAATTAAAACCGTCCGTGTGGAAACGTCCAGATTTTTTATGTAAATTGATAACCTATATTTACTTTAAAACATTTACAAGAATATTTTGTCTTCATGCTCCATGTCGAGTTTGGTTTTGCTAATAATAAAAACACATTTGCATAAAACATCAATATTCGTCCATGAACATGTTGAGTATTAAAGACTAGAAAAGTATTGAACCTGAACCTGCTGGATATAACGAGGTTAATCAGTTTGTGACTGGGATGTGAGGAGTCCATGATGACGGAAGGTATGAAGAGCATCAGTGTGTACTCGTACACAATCTCTGTACGTCTTCACGTTTATTTGAAATGTGGGAACCCTAATAAATAATTTAAATCAGATCAAATAAGTTACTGCTTTCCCGCTCACCGCTGTACTAATAACGGCGAGTACGCTGTTGTTTTCTGGGTTGTAAGAGATCTGCATGAGGACTTGGAAGGGCAGGTCAGAGGTGGTGAAACTCCTCGCCAAATCCAGCGAGCGTAAAATTCTCGAGCCTTTTCCCTCAGACACATAACCTGTGAGGATCACCTGGGGGAAAAAACAAAACAAAACAAAACAAAACAAAAAAAAGACACTCCAGACATACTTTTTCTCCTAATGAACATTTTAATGAAGAGAACGAGGAAAGGAATCATTACAGGAGTTTCTGCTCTCACCTTTCCGGAGTTGTCCGGGCCGATGGCAATGCCGAAGTGAGTCATGATGAAGGTGTTGTTCAGGAGATGCGTGACATCCTGGAAGGATTTTCCATGGTCTTCACTGGGACACATGGGTTTTATTAGTGAGCGGTGAAAATAGAAAGTTGCCCCCCCCCCCCCCCCCCCCCACACACACACACACACCCCCTCACACACACACACATACCTCCTGTAGAGTTTGGGCTCGCTAAAGCGGAACATGAACAGTGGCACCTGATATGTAGTGAGGACCAGCAGCACCTGCAATAACAGGTTCATACACCAATATAAACACACCAGCACCGACAAACGTGTTGAACTGGGAAAAAGCTCATGAAAAGGGATGAGTAATAATTAACAGAGATGAATGTTAAATAAAATTGATTACCTGACTTTTTTTTTTTTTTTTTATGTACAGTTTTTCCTCAGTTGCTTTGAAACGTTTCCCAGATTTTTTGCCATATCCATTTTCTATGTTAACATTTATTTTGATTTTATTCAAATATCCCTGTTTTTTTTTTTGTTGTTTTTTACATATTTAAAAAAGTGATCAGGTTTTTTTGGGCCATTTAGGTTCTAGTCCTTATGAACATACAACAGCTTCATTCAAAAATCTTTATTTTTTTATTATTATTATTATTTTTTTTTTGCCAAACTCGAGTCTGCCAACCTGTGGGTATGAGGTCATGAGTCTCAGAGCTGTGTGACTCCAAGCCCAGATTTGTGTGGACTTTTGTGTGCGTATGTGAGAAAAACAGACAGATGGGGGGAGAGAGGGAGAGAGAGGGAGAGAGAGAGAGAGAGAGAGAGAGAGAGAGAAGGCTGGTTATGCAGAAGGTCAGTTGGTGAGTGCAGTCTGGTTTTAACTCTGCAATATGCCATTTAATAGAGTTTTTTTCTAATCCCTCAGCCGGACAAACAGAAGACAGCACATACCGCTGGATTTTACAAAACTGCTTCTCTTACAGTTTTAAGAAAAACAGTTTTAAAGACCAACATGTACTCGTTCTTCTTGGACCGACGCAGGTCAAACTCGGTCTCTCAATCTTTCCATTATAAAATAAGAAAGCAAGAATCGTTCAGTCCCACACATTAAAACCCCTCGCAGGTCTTTCATTAAACATTCCTTATATTTATAGCTGGATTATCAGAGCCAGACTTTAGGATGACGTCCGATTCTGTCGCTGCGATATTGAGCAGAGTCCGGTGCCGGGTGTCTTTTGTGAAAACACGACGAGTAAGAATTTGAAATTCGATTCGCCCCGGGTTTTGTGATTTTGAAGGGTCGCATACCACAGACTCAGAGCATGTAGCCAAACACAAACACGCACACCGAGAAGAACAACTTTTAGGGTTTAACTACTGTCCTCATCTCTTCTAAGCTTCCTAAAGCCAATAATTTATGAGATCATAAAAAAAGCTTATAACTGAAAGTTATAATTTAAGTAAAAAGCACAACATCTGATCAAATTATGGATATTGCCCTTCTGAGATGTATTATCACTTGAACTAGAAGATCCAAACCTGTTCCAGCTTGAGAATGCCCCTATGCACAAAGCCCGCTCCATAGCAATATACAGTATCTTTCATTGGTTGGAGACATGAAGCTCAAACCCTATTCGACACCTTTGACATGAATGTGAACGCTGACTGCACCCCAGACCTCCTCATCTCACCTACATCACTTCCTGACTTTACCAACATCCTTACGGCTGCATGAGCACAAATCTCAACAAGCTCACTCCAAAATTTAGTGGAACATATATTCCCAGAAGATTGGAGATTAATTATAACAGCAAAATAGGGACAAAATATGGAATGATTTTCAAAAAGCTCACATCTTATGTGCAGTTGTCGACGAACTTTTGTCCATACAGTGTCCATTACCAAACATTTAATTAATGATTTATATTTAAGAAATGATCTGGCATAAGAACTGCTCAGGAGATGTTAAAGACACTGTCAGGTTTTTGTAAGTAGGTGTTTTGTATGATTCATGCTGCTACTTAAACACTCACCCCTGTTCCGTCTCCCACCCAGGCCAGAGACACAGAGCCGGACACGTCGTTAAAGACCCGCTGCAAGAGACATGGGGGACAAAGCAAGATTAACACTTATTAGCATTCCCACTAAATATATATTTAAATATAATTATATAAACTGTGTGTATATATGTATGTATGTATATATATATATATATATATATATATATATATATATATATATATATATAGTCTCATGTGTAAAACTGCCTCTAGAGGCCGCTTCCAGAATGACAGCAGACCTTCTCAGCCACACCCAGAAAAACTATCAGTATAGATTTTTTCAGCAACCAGCTAAATATATATATATATATATATATATATATGGGGTGTAACGGTACACATATTTGTACCAAAATTTCTCTGGAAATTAATGTCTGGATCATCAAAAAAAATCCCTCAGGGACATATTAAGTGGTGGACAGCAAGTTTGTTTAGTGTTTTAGTTTATAATAAGAAACTAAAGTTAGTGTCACTGTGGCCAATATCTCTTAAAAGGAGAAAATAGAACGAATAAAGACATTTATTAAAGTATGCTGAAATAAATAGAACAGTCAAGTAGATCATATCTTTAGTAACTTAAATATTATAAAATATAATAATAATAATAATAATAATAATAATAATAAAAAAGAACTAGAGTATCGCATTAATTTGGTTTATTCTAGTTTATCAACTTTTAAACATCCAATTTTGACCAGATTTTAGGGATCTGCTGAACTTAATCTTCTTCCCATCAATATTTCTGACTTTAACTGCAGTATGAATAGGACAGTTATTAGGGAGGAGCATTCAGCCTGGTTTTGTAAAAGACAGCTGTTGTAATATTAAAATACAGAAAATGCAGGCGTTAGACAAAAAACAGGAAAAAGACAGAACATTCTGGCGTGCCATTTTGGAAAGGAAAACATTTTGGTTCCACATTTTCCTCCTGGCAGAAGGAAACAATAAGGGCTTATACTCCTGAAAGATCTTCAGCAGAGATCACACGGAATGCAATCATCATTAAGCCAAACAGATAACTCTTTAGACAGACTTATAAAATATCTGTCTTTTCACTTTAGCAGACATTGTGGTTTCTGTGTCCAGAATAAGCCCGTTGCTGTAGAAATATATGGCAGTTTCGCATTCTCTTTATTATAGACTTCAGATTGAGTCATAAAACCAATACACCTGCAGTCCATTTCATTTCCCCTGGAGAACTGAACTTCTATGTAAGTCGGACACTTTCATGTGGTCAAGATGATGACAGCATGGAAATAACATATTGTTATATTACAGAAATATATTTACATACATACATACATACACATATATATATACATACACATATATATATATATACACATATATATATATATATATATATATATATATATATATATATATATATATATGGTTTTCTAACAGCAGAGAATAATATTTTACATATTATTTA
>NC_139601.1:1789889-1947389 GCF_946808225.1 Silurus aristotelis | reverse complement strand
TAACATTATTTTGGCTTCCTTCTATTTTTTTTTCTTTTTTTATTACAAAATAAAAAAAGCAGGAATCCAGAAACCACAGGCTTCTCTCCAGGAGAAAATAACATTTAGACAGGTGTGCGACCACAAAAGCACTCTCTTACTCACAACACACACACACACACACACACACACACACACACACACACACACACACACACACACACACACACACACACACACACACACACACACACACACACACATTTAAACCTAAAAATAAAATTTGAAAGGGAGCAGGAACAGGACTTTAAAAATAGCACTTTAAATGAAGTGAAGTGATTTTTTTTTTCACAAAAATACAAACAAACACAAACAAAACCCGTCTCCAACATTAGCCCCTCGCCTCAACACTACTTTGATCACGTCAGGGAAGGTGGACAGAAGCGAACAACTCCTTGACCTCCTATTTTACATGAAGAGAATGAAGGTTTCTGGAGATGAAGCAGGAAGTGTGTTCCTTTATGATCTGTACACTACAGTCACTCCGTCTTACAGCTGAACGCGAGCATGCGCTTTAATTCACTGTGTTTCCGAGAAGCAGAAACACAATTTTGTGTTCAGAAAGTAGCAAAAACTCTTTCCAGATTTACAAAAACGCTCAGCAATGTTGTCTAGTTTGTGGTCATGTGTGCAGGTCACTGAGATCCACAGTCAGAGATTTTACCGTTACAGTTTTGCAGCAACGAGTCCTAAGAGAACCGAAAAACGTCAAAAATGATGACTAAATGGTGAAAGAGGGCCTCCTGGTCTTCCAGAGCACCAATACTTTAGTCCTGATCAAACAGACAATTTTTTGCTTTGTGTTTTACTTGACTGGAGTGAAGCTGAAATACAAATGTTTTTGTTTGAAAGCTCCTAAAAATATATTTATTAATATCTGTTTATATCTGGCATAATAAATGAAGTTCATTGTGAATGGATTTCCAAAGGCCTTTTTTTGCCGCAAATAAGGTTTGGGAATTTTTTTTATTTGATTGGTTACAATTTTATTAGGAGGTTGACCGATTAATCTTTTTTTTTGTAGAATAATCAGCACCGATAGTCGATTGCTGGAACTATCGGCAAAAATCCATACCGATTGTGTCCGTTGCTGGAGCAGTGAAGAAGGTGCGTTGTCATCAGGAGAGCGGCCCCTAGAGGTGAATCGTGTTGGTTTTTACACGCGAGACTGCACGCTGCAGGTGTAGCATGGTGTCTGCAGAGACTGGGTGTAGCTAGTAGACTTTGTTTCCGCTGCTAGCCTTCTAACAAAGCTAATACAAGCTTGGCACATAATTTTTACTTTTTTTTTTAAATATATTTGATATTTACGGTATTTGGCAGATGTCCTTATCCAGAGCGACTTACAACAGAGCAGTGGAGGGTTAAGGGCCTTGCTCAAGGGCCCAGCAGTAGGAGCTCAGTGTTGGTGGGATTTGAACCTGTGACCTTTCGATAGAAAAAGTCCAATGCCTCTACCACTGATCTACCACCGCCCTCGTTTTTACATCCTAAATGTTCAATTTTGTGCGTTTTAAGGACTTAATTCATATTGAGTTTAGCTACTACACTTTGTTAGCAGAACTGAATACAAATGTATGGACACCTGACCATAAGATTATGTGGAATTAGATGTTCAAAAAAACACAAAGTTCTCATTCGCTGGTATAATAAACTCCACTCTTCTGGGAAGATGTTCCACTATTCTTGTGGAGATTTTTGCTTAGGTACTGATGTAGGTGAGGTGAGGTGAGGATTCCAAAGTTGTTTAAAAGGATTTAGATAAGGGCTGCAAATAAAGATTATTTTGTTAAATCGACTAATCGTACGATTATTAGACCCCCCATTTTGAGAGCGGGTGTGTTTCCTTATCGTCATGCTAAATCGAAACTTGAGCAGCAATCGATTTCAGAGTTCTACAGCAGGAGATCTTCCACTCCAACCAATGTAAAGCAGATCTTCATGGAGCTGGCTTTGTGTACAAGAGTATTATTATGCTGGAGCAGGTTTGGGTCTCCGAGATCAAGTGAAAGGAAAATGTAAATCTACCACATTCAAAAGATGTCATGTACAATTGTGTGCCTCCAACTTTATGGAAGTTTGGGAAAGAACCATATAAGGCTGGAAATGTCAGGTGTCCCAATAGATTTGTCCATATCGTGAATATAACAACTGAAGCTTACATGTGCTAATGGGGGTGAAGCAGTGCATCTTACAACAAATAGAAAAGTGTATAAATACATTTAGGTGTGTCTGAATTTATAAAAGATGGTAGACGGGTGGAACTCGTACATCAAATTTACTGTAATTATATATATATATATATATAAAAAAGACAACATAAAGTTCCATGTACGTCATCTCTGAGGACATTTACACGGATCTGTGAAATTTCCAAAAAATTCCTTCTTGAAGCTGTAGAGCGAGTGTGAGTTCATCTGTAACGTGACTTACTGAGAGCGCTGCAAATATGATCATTACAATAAAAAAAATATATATATAAATAAATACTTACAAACGCCTAAACTGTATTTGCTGAGCACGTATGAAGAATTCCTCAATCGTGACTACAGTACGAGCTGAAAGCTTTCAGAAATCTGCTCATCTGTCCGTCCCATAATAAACCCCACAGAGCAGCAGGGAACATCAACGGACACATGCTGGAGTTCTTCTTACACACAAGGTGGTTTAAATGTGTGTGTGTGTGTGTGTGTGTGTGTGTGTGTGTGTGTGTGTGTGTGTGTGTGTGTGTGTGTGTGTGTGTGTGTGTTTTAAAACCTAAAAATGTTAAGAATGTCTTAACCCCCTTACTTTCTATATTCCACTCCATCAACGTCCATGAAAAATATAAAAAATAAAACCTTGTCCGGATCGTGTAGATAATCAGCTTTTTACACCTACATGATGTCTGCTTCATTCAGCTTCATGCTCCTCTCCAAACATCGGATTTCTTCCACATTTTTTAATAATATTTAAAGGCTAAATGGTGTATGATGGTTAAATGATTGAAATATGTAGACACGAGCTCTGGAGACGTGCCCTGGCTGATCAAGGACATTTGGGCTTAGAAGGAATTCTGTGAGGTTTTCTTCTTTTTTGGCAGTAAGCAGCACAGGCTCCACTGGTGTGGGAAACAAAACCGGGCTTACAAATTCCTGAAAATTCACCCAATTTATTTAACGCGGTTTATTTTTTGTTCATTACACACTTCTCTAGAAAGGGAGAGGGGACACAGAGACCAGGAGATACACACACAAGCAGACACATACGGGGACAACGAGATATTTTTAGAGACACAGCAAGAGAGAAACAGGCACAGGACATTCAACAATAGAGAGACAGAAACAGGAAGAGAGACAGGGAGAGGGACAGCGACAAGGAGAGAGACACAGAGACAGGGACAGAAACAGAACGAGACACAGACAAACAGGGAGAGAGACAGTGACAAAGAGAGAGACATACAGAGATGGGTATAGAGACAGAAACAGGACGAGACAGACAAACAGGGAGAGGGACAGCGACAAGAAGAGAGACAGGGAGAGGGACAGCGACAAGTAGAGGGACAGCGACAAGGAGAGAGACACAGACAGGGAGAGGGACAGCGACAAGGAGAAAGACACAGACAGGGAGAGGGACAGCGACAAGGAGAGAGACACAGTCAGGGAGAGGGACGGCGACAAGGAGAGAGACACAGACAGGGAGAGGGACTCGGCGACAAGGAGAGAGACACAGACAGGGAGAGGGACTCGGAGACAGGGAGAGGGACAAGGAGAGACAACGACACGTCTCATACCTGGGGGTACAGGGTCAATGATGTCTACAGTATAAATGAACTGATAATCTGAGAAACAGGAAGCAGAAGGAAATCTGACTAAACACTCAAGACAATGTCTCATTTCTCAGCCTGAGCTCACACACCAATTGCGGTTCAGCTTCAGTGCACGATCCTCAACTTGGCTTTTCCTCGTGTTCACTCGGGTTTTAGCAAATACTAAAACCACTTACCTCAGGACTGATGCCTTAACATCACGTCTCCGCTGAAAGCCAGAGGTTGAAAAATGAGACCTCACCGGTGAAATGAGACTAATTTGAGTTCTCAAGAACATCCAGAAGAGTTAATGACTGACCAGTCGTGTGTGTGTTCTGCTTTATTTGCACAGCGAGTGTTTGCTGTCGTGTGTATCATCATATATTTGTTCAGAATACGAGGCCAAAAAACACTTTATTTATCTAAACAGTTAATAAAACAGCCATGAAGAAGATTTTTGAGGAGCATCAGATGATATTCATCACATGGACCACACATCATATCTGTATTATTATATCATTTTAAAAAGTAGTTATGAGTTTTGTGTGTTTATCGGGTGCCATTGCATTTATACGCTCATACTCCACCAACATGTGTGGTTACATTTATTCAGAACTTAAAAGTTAAATAGTGTTTAAACGTGCAGGTTTTGGCTTGTTGTTTTTTTTTTTTTTTTCTTTTTTTTTTTTAGGGCCACCCAGTTACAAAAGAAAAATCGAAATATCGTGGACTGGGATCGCGAGGACAAGTACCGCAATGTTTTTCGGACATATCGTTCGACACGTAACCCGAGCACCGTATGTTCTGAACCTGGAGAGTAAAAATCCTCTACTCACAGTGTGCGTGTTCTCCCGCAGTCTGGCGTCATTCTCCCGCAGGGAATGACACGGCTCACCTCCCCCCGACCCCTCGCTCCTCTTCACCTTCCTCTCCGCGGAATCCCGGACACCGTCTGCGTGTCTCCGGACTCGAAGTCTTCTCATAAGAACAGTGTCCGCGCTCCGGCCGAGACCCGGTGCGCGCTGCTCAAAGTCCACGCACAGCGCCGTGGTCACCAGGAAAACCGCGACGGTCCAGCGCGCGGCTCCCATGTTTCACTCCGGGACGCCGTTAAAACTCGACCCGACCACTGGTTTCAAGAGCGCGACGGAAGTGAGAAGGAGAAGCGCCGACACTCGAGCATCTCTGAGAAACTTCGCGGATCTCTCTCTCTCTCTCTCTCTCTCTCTCACGCGAAGCCGCGTCGCGAAGCCCAACGCTCTCGTGCGCCTGACTGAAGCGGGAGTTCTGATCGAATTAGGAAGGCGGAGTCAGAGCACCCGTTTGGCCGGTTCGAACCGCCCACTTTCTCTACTTAACGCGCACGATTGGCCGCATAAAATCATTAGCGGAATTTGATTGGACAGCGTTTTAAATCCGCCCGGCCCCCCCCAAAAAAGAGAAAACTAAGTAACGGAAAGTAGGTTAGCCACGCCCCCTGTCGTTGTAAATAAGCGCAGTGATTGGTTGACCCGACACCGGCCTCCTTGTTCTTTATAACCTAAGGAAGTTAATGTAACTTCTCATAACCAAATAAATATTTTTATAATAATAATAATAAACATTTTACATATATGATATATGACCAGGCATAACATTCTGAGCAGTGAAGTGAGGAACACCCATCTCATCATCATGGCACCTGTTAGTAGGGATTTTAGTGAGTTTGACGATTGTGACGTCTGGGTCAGATCATCTCCAAAACTGCAGCTCTTGTGGGATGTTCCTGGTCTGCAGTGGTCAGTATCTATCAAAAGTGTATAATGTATATATAATGGCCCAACACTGATAATCAGGCTTTCTCAGATGGATTCTAAAATTGTGTTGCCTGGTTCAAAGGAATCTGCCCACCTTCAGAATGAACAATTCTGAAGCCTAAATTGCATGATAATGAGGCTGGTGCTTTAAATAATCAAATTTGGCGAACACCAGGGCCATCTAACAGGTGTACAATAACATCAGCATTATCATGTCCTTTGATGGGATGGTCAGAATGTGCACTAATCAGAGCTCACAACCCACATTAAAAAAATATCTATATATTAGTCGTGAGTTGAGAAGTCTGAGAATGCATAACATGACACGTTTACCATTACATTTTTCTAATGACATTTTGTCTTTGTGTGTACTGCGACGATGCTCGATGTAAAATGGCAAGAGAAGGATGGTATAGGACGACACAAATCGAGGTAGAAACTATAAATTAGGTGGTCATTTCAGTCATGAAATCATGAGTCTGGATCTTACTGATTGACGACTATCTGAATGTAGTGATGTATTGAATGTTATAGAATTGAGTCCTAAATGCACTGGGATTACTGGAACAATTACAACAAATAACCACTACAGCCACATGAGGTTGGATTTAAATAAAGTACATAATTCACGCACCACTCGTTTCTTCTTGACTACAATTTTATTAGCGCGTTGATTCGTAACAAAAACAAAATACCCCCCCCCCTCCTGTTTTTCACTCCACTGCAAGAACTGATGTTCTGTGCCATGTACAGAACTGTAGAAATAATTGTGTATCCTGAATTGATAAAGGGGAAAAAAAAAACAGTATAAAGAGTGGAATCCAGGCTGAAAAAAAGCAGCCAGGCTGCCGTTACGTTCACCGTTATCCGTCTGCACAGAGACCATCAAACGGGCTTATGCAGAACTGTTCTAGATGTCCTTGATGACCTCCTCGAGTTCCTCTTTTGTGTACATGTGGAACGTCTTGTTGGGCTCTACTGTGGCCAGCTATGGAGTAAAGACAAAGAGGGGAAAAAAACACAAAGATTAATGTATCTAAACGAGCGTTTTTTTTTTTGTTTTTTTTTTTTTTTAGAAGGTTGTAGCTTAGTGGGTATGACGGTGTACTTTGGATCTGAAGCTCATGAGTTCAGATCCCAGCCACAACAAGATGCCACCAAGATCAATTTCTTTCCTGTCCTCATTTATAGCAGCTATAAACAGTCATTCCCTCACCTGCCTCTCTTTTTCTTTCTCTCTCTTTCACTTTCTCTCTTAATGTCAATAGAACAAAACAAAACAAAAACAAAAAAAACCCACTTTAGTACGTTACTGGAAAACAGGCAGGTGTAAATTCCACAGTCCCCCATCCAGAAAACTAGTTTTACAGAAAATAGATCCAATGAACTGTTACCAGAGGAACGACAGCAGTAGAACGAGTGCCTCAATATAACTTGAAGCCTCAATACCACCAGGGCTGCCTTTAAAGAAAACCAATCAACAAGCTCTGCACAAAGATCACAAAGTGAACTGTAGAAATGTGATTAAAGATTACCTCAATATTGGTAGCGTTCAGTTTCTCCTCCATAACCTGCTTCAGGATGGTGAGGGAAGACTTGATGGCTTCTTTTAACGTCATTGACTGGAAAAGGATAGATGGATAGGAAGCGGACAGATAAAACAATGCATTAATTTGACTATAATCCAATTATTACTCAGTACAGTTGCTTATTTACCTCTGACTTGCTGCTCATTATCTACTATCTGACAAACTGGATCCCCAAACAAAACAAATGGAAATGAAAGTATCCTGTAATTAAACTGTTAACAGTAAACGTGAACTCTGTGTGAAGATTTATATCACACTGTAAGGTCATGTGAGCAGTCATTCTGGGGTAGATATGAGCTTGGGGTGAGGTTGGAAGGGTTGTTATTTGGAGCTAAGCCCAGAGTCAACAGCGACTGGGGCAAATTCCAGTCCTATAATAACCTGTTGCTGGTTGTAGAAACAAGACGTGAGAGACTGCAGCATTCGGGCACATAATACAGTCACAACTGCATTAGGATCCAGACTAAATAAAAATAAGCATGTAAATGATGAAAGATGGAGGGGACTGGAGACTCCATTCAGATAGCTTTACTATAAACACACACACACACACACACACAGACGTCCAGTTTATTATTAATATAATATAATGCAGCACACTGAATGTACAAGTCCATGTTAATGAGTAGTTACTACAGAAACGATAAACTTGTGACTTGCAGCTGCATTACTGTCAAAAATAACGTGATATATATTTATAGAACATAACGTGATGTACATAATGCGCAATGGAACTGCAAACATGCATTTTCTCCGATCCTTTAAAAAAAAAAAAAAAAAAAAAAGACCCTTTTGTGTCATAAGCATTATTATTTATTTATTTGGTGTGTCCCGCGTATTCACCTTGTGGTAGACTTCCTGCAGAGAGCTCTGAGCGCCCTCGGATGCTGACCCGATCGCCCTGGCATCGCACTGCACGAACGTCCCCGACGGGTCCATGTGGTACCTGCGAACCGCGACACAGCAGAAACTCAACACATGAAATGAGAAAATGTCAGGTTTTATTCAGGGAGGGGGGGGGGGAGGTCACTTTCATTCCACTTTCAGCCTTGTTACTAGGATTCACTAATGGTCAGTAATGTACACTGTAAATCTGAGTAAAGTGCTCATGTAGATACTTACAGCTGGGGTCCCTTTTCATCCACACCTCCAAACAGCAAGGCAACACCAAAGGGACGACTCTGCGAACAGAAGAAGAATAGAGTTTAAATTAAACTGGACAATTAGATTAAATAAAAAAACTAATTTCTAACCACTTAGAATTTTTTTATACATATAAATACAAACTGAATAAAACTTTAAAACCACTTTTTTTTAGATAATATAAAGCATTGCGTAATAATGCAACACTGTATTCAACTTTATATCGTACATTATATGGACAAAAGTATTGATACACCAGATGCAATTCTTGTAGGTCTCCGCACTGGAACTCTGACTGCCCCACTAGTCTTCTCACCCTAGTGAAGTTCTAGTGGTGGTTCTTTGGTTTCTTCCCCAAACTGGCAGACAATCGTATAGGATGGGGATCATATAGGATGTGCACAAAACCAGCTTCATGAAGATCTGCTATAGAATTAAAACCCTACTGAACCTGAATATGAACCTCATCTACATCAGTATCTCTACAAAAAAAAAAGCTTGTGGAACATCTCAGGAGTGTGGAAGCTATTATAAGAGCAAACGCAGACTAAATGTGGAATGGGATGTTCAAAAAGCAGTACACACCAATCTTATGGTCAGGTGTCCACAAACTTTTGTGCATGTAGTGTATTAAAGAAGACCTACAATATGCTATTTGTCATGTCTTCAGTTATTCTTCCCACACAATATCACAGCTTTACAAATAAAACATTATTAAAATAATATAGATTTGGGACAATATGTAAAATATGCTTTACCATAGCGCCAGGGTCTGCGTCCTCCTCTCCGAACTGCAGAGCCAGGTTTGACACGGCCTGCGTCACACTCTCTACCGTCATCGTCTCGTTGTAGGTGAACCAGTGATTCTGCAGCACACAATCACACACATAGTTATCTTTATAAAGAATTGTTTGAGCACTATGATATTTAAAAATACCGGGTCGTTCGGCAAGAGATAATGCAGGGATGTGCACCGACCTGCGTTTCCACTCTCGCTTTGTCGATGAGCGTTTTAGCATCGGCGATCAGGCCACTCATAGCACAACCTGTGGAGAGGAAAAATAACAGGTCTGAAAGCGTGTTCAATAATTTAGCATTTTGAGTTTCTGTTTTAGTGTTATCATATATTTTATTTTCATTCATCATCATTTCACATTCAGTGTGCAATTCTTAAATTCAAATCTAAAGCAGAGTCTTTATTTTTTTTTTTTTAGAGATCCTATAGAGACAAAAGTTTGCGGACACACGACCTTATGATTGGTATGTGCTTTTTTTTTTTCTACTACCCTCATTTTTTCCTTATTTGTTGGTAAAAGAACCTCCACTCATTAGGAAAAAGATGTTCCACTAGATTTTGTGGCGATTTGTGCTCACTGAGCCACGAGAGTGTTAGCAGAGTGAGGTACTGATGTAGGTGAGGGTTAGACTTCATAATCATATCAATATGGTTAGAGGTATATAGCAGGAGATCTTCCACTCAAACCCATGTAGAAGCATATCTTTATTGAGTTTGCTTCTACATGGGTTTGAGTGGAAGATCTCCTGCTATATACCTCTAACCATATTGATGCCTCTGTGCACCATATTGATGCACAGAGGCTTTGTGATGCTGGAACATGTTTGTGTGTAAAGAAAGTTTCATGCTACAGCATTCGAATGTGTTTTATACAATTGTTAACAGTTTGGCGAAGAAATTAAATATGGCTGAAGAAAAAAAAAAAGGAAAAAAAACCCACAAAAACAGGTGTCCCAATACTTTTGTCCCCATAGGTTTGTATAAATTGGATATGAAACAACACAGTTTGCAGACAGTGCACAGAGGGCGACGTTACCGATGTGAGTGTCAATCTCTACGATCTTCTCGATGCTGCTGGGCTCCATCAGGGAAGAGGTGATTCTCTTCTCCACAGCGAGACACACCCCTTCTGACGTCTGAATGCCGATGGCTGTCGAGCCCAACTGCAAGAACGAGAGATTTTATTCAGTGTGTCGCAGCTTTACATGGGTGGTAATTAAAAATTAAGACAAAAAGAAATGTGTGGAAAGAGTTTTATGTGCAAATATTGTAGAATATTTATGACATGTTCATGGCATTTTTCTGGATTTTTGCACTCTACATGCTCGTGTAGCAAATACCTTGATGGCTTCGATGGCATACTCCACTTGAAAAAGTCTTCCTTCGGGGGAGAAAGTGTTCACGCCTCTGTGATGGGGGAAAAAAAAACGTCTCATTAGGACACTAAGAAACCAGCATGCGTCTCAAATACCATACCAGAGCGTAGTTCTAAAAGGAAAAGACAGAAATCTCAAACTACTTGTTTTTAATTAAATGAACACCTTTACAAAATAAAATTAAAAAATAAAAACAAAACAAAAAAAAAACACTACAGTTCATGACCCGAGTCTAATGTGACAAAACAAAATCTCCTTTTATAATGTGATTTATTATAATGAAAGAAACACAGGTGCAGATTCAGAAGTCAGACAGAAAATAAGTGCATTCATTGAACAACTTTCGATTCGACGGCATTGCACTTTCAGCTGCATCACTGAAATCCGTCCTGTCCATCTCCATCGTTCTTTAGTTCGTTTGTTTTCTAGCCATCAATGGATCAGTGCAGTAGTTTCCGGGGCACAATATTTCCCCCTTGCATTATTTTATAATATATATAATTTAATTACAATATTATTATTACAAAACTTAATTAGGTAAAGGTAAAATTACAGGTTTTGAAAAGTAGAAATAAGCAAGAGGGAATTGGGGAAATTGTTGAAATAAACATCCTGAATATTTAGCAGAAATGGAAATACATTAGTAGCGATCTCCCAGTAGGACCTGATGATGTGCTCAGTAGAAAGTTCTGCAGTTCTGCTCCTAATGACTCAGATACTAAAGTGAAAGTGAAAGTTCCCTCTGCACCGTTCAATCAAGGACAATACGCCAGTTTCTTACCTGTCATACTCTGATCTGGTCAGGAACATCCTGAATAGTCTAAAAAAAAAATATATAGAAAAAAAATAAATAAATAAGTGTAAGAAAATATCCTGGACTACTTTACAAAACACTCAGCTTCAAAGTCTGTATGAAAACAATCGCTAGTCTGGATGTGGGAAGGCCTCAAAGCTGATTGGTGGATCCCCCAAACGGAGGCGGGATTTTAAGATTTCCTTCAACGCTATTGGCTGAATGGTCTGCCAATCTTCCACCTGCTTCCCATTCATGCTAAAAAAATGATGACCGCTCCATTCATAGAGCATTATCAAACAAATTCCGCTCAGGTGAACCGGCTTTATTTAAATAATTCAGCTTTTCAAAAGTCCAAACATCACAGAGACGCTGTTAGACATTTTATTTAGCTATAACCTACCTGACAGCTACAAGCATGAACACACTCCTAGCCTGCTAGCTTACCGAGCAACTCATTTCCCACCCGTATTTAAACACATACATACTCCCGCGCTATAACGCATACATGCCGGAATACGAGTGGGAAAACAAATAACGCCAAAACCCGTCTCAAGTTAGCCCCTGCGCTCAGTCAAACTTTTATTTTATTCCTCTCAGAAATTATTTTAAAGGTTCTAATATCTTTAAAAAAAACGTTATTCGAGAAAAAAAGCAAAAAACAGGACCTCTTTCTTATTTATCACACATGATAATGAAAAGCTGTTATACGAACATCTTACCTCTTCTCGCAGCAGAGTGAGTTTGCTCGTTTCAGCGGTTGCAGGAAGTGCGTCTGTTTAACGGTCCGGAAGAAACTATGGCACCCACAATATTAGTTCCTACCCACAAATACAGAACTGATATAGAAATGTTATTTTGTTAACCAGCTCTGTATACACAATACCTCATATTAACCTTTAATTAAAAAAAAATCTTTATTAAATAAAATAATAGTTATTCAGTGAATATTTTTGAGATACAGCTGTATGGCAAAGTGTAACAATAACAGAAAATATATTCTTATTAGGGCTGTTAATCGATTACATTTTTTAATCGCAATTAATCGCATGATTGTCATGGATTAACTAGTGAGTAATCAAAACTTAATTGCACATATTTATCTGTTCTAAATGTACCTTAAATTATTAACTTTTTAATACTCTAATCAACATGTTCATGGACACTTATGGATGCTTTATGCAAATGTATGTTTATTATTAGTAAAACCAAACTCCACACAAAGCATTCAGACAAAATATTCTCGTAAGTGTTTTAAATTACATAATCATCAGGACACCAAACTGAACTTTTGTTGTTTCCACACGAACTGTTTCAATTGCCAGATGTGTGCGTCATGGTGTATTTTGGTGCTCGATTTGAGACTCAGTAAAACAAATGCTTACAATAATGCTAACAAGAGAAGGCAAAAGAAGAAGAAGAAGAGGAGGAAGAGTTTTTACAACTTCTTTTCAAAGCGCGTCAAGCACCTTCTGCTATTTGCGCTAGAGTTTCACAAGGTGTCAAAAAGGCGACTTTAGACATGGATCTTTATCTTCAGGAAGAGGTGAAATCTTCAGGAGCCAAATGTGACGAGTAGGGTGGGTGCAAAAATTTGATTCGGCGAGAAACTCGAGGTGTGAAGAGAACTCAGTGACAGGGTGCACGCAAGGCAGTAGTAGTCGCGGTAATGCACGTGTGTAGAATAACGCCAGTTGCGCAGCTATCGATGTATATGGAACAATATCTTTCAGCAGGCTGATTTATGAAGGTCGGTGCTCCCTGGGACTGTGTGTGCAGACTCGTGCTGCCATCTGTTGGCCTCGTACAAAATGAGTCTTGACATTTTTGAATACCACCTTGTATATGTAAACACTGGATGTTCAGCAGCAATTTTTGCACACAAGTTCACAAGTTTTGTTCATTTAAAAGAGGGTGTGTGTGTGTGTGTGTGTGTGTGTGTGTGTGTGTGTGTGTGTGTGCCAAATCCGCTCGTATTGAAGAGTCGAATTCAATTGTGGAAAGATTTTGTACATGGTATGGTTGTGAGGCACCAAAAGGCCTGAAAGTTTCCATAAGAAAACCAGAACCTGGTGATGCATCATATAATTTATAACAGGACCACAGACTTTACTTACAAATAAAATCCAGGCAGAAGTTTAGCTTAATGACACTACCCTTCAATACAGTTACAGTTTTCCTATAAGGACGTGTTTTCAACCTAAAGTTGTTATCATTCGAAAGGTTGTGAGTTCAAATCCTACTGTTCTTAAAGCCTTTAAACCATCAATTGTTCAGTTGTAAAAAACAACAACAACAACAAAAAAAAAACAAAGTGTAAGTTGTAATGGATAAATGTGTCCTTCAAACAGTGTTAATAAATAAATACACGATACAGCCGAAAACACACGTCCATCACACCCATTCTTCCACCAGACACAACATCTGAAGAACACAAATATACAGAGTCGCATACATGGCGTGTAAAGGTTGGAGCAGAAGAAGAAGAAGAAGAACTTGAAAGACCTGATCACACTAATGCTCTTGGAGCTGAATGAACTAATCCCCAAAATCTAGTGGGAAGTCTTCATGGAGGAGTGGAGGGGGGGGGGGGGAAGGGAAATCTCTGGAATCTGCTGTGATCTGCAATCACGTGTGTGGGTGTGATGATGATGGTGGTGATGATGGGTGCAGAAACTTTTTTTTTTTCTTTTTAAGGGAAGTCTGTCCCTTTAAGAGTGAAATGAGGTCACGTGACCGCTGCTGGGTAGAAAGTTTGACAAGTTTGACCGACGCACAAGAATCTTTCTGTCTCCCGGATACCTCCTACACCCCGGAACCTCCGCGATCTGCTCCATTTTTATCCACCTCAGATCACATCTACTTGTGAGAAGAAGCCCGAGGAGATCCTTCACACCATGGACTTGCCCCAGGTGATTTAATTTTCCTCCTTGTTTTTTTGGGGGGGGTTTTTCTGCGCGTCGCTCTCCGACATAACCCTCCTGTTTGCTCTGAGCGAGGCCGCATCCCAAATTGCTCCCTAGTGCCCTAAACATGCGCACTACCCCGGATGTGCTTGAACGCCGTCCGCTCCAGATGTGGCGCCCTGCATACGGAACGTCGAGCCGTTTGGGACGCAACTCGTTTTTAACGTATTTAGAGATAGCAGATGTAAAATAAAAAAAGATTTTATATGATTTTTGTATTTATTTGTTCTTTTATTTCAATGTAGAAACTTCGGTCCGGTTTCAAACTGGACCTGGGACCCCTGAAAGAGCCGCTGGGATTTATTCGTCTTCTGGAGTGGGTGAGTTTCTGGGATAAGTTAGTGTCTAACAGACTTTACAATGCGATTAAAAACCATGCAGAGAGAAAGAGAGGAAAAAGAGTCAGAAACGTGGGCGTATGTTTCAAGGTGAACTTGATCACATGACTGTGTTCTAGACAGTGAGGGGGCACAAACTTATGCACAAAGTGAAACTTTCTGATAAAAAAAATGCATGCAAATATGTGTGTGTTTACACAGTATACATCATACATCGATCAGGTTCAGGCATAACATTATGACCACCTGCTTAATATTGTGTTGTTCCCCTTTTTTCTGCTAAAACAGTCTTGACCCATCGAGCATTAACACCATTAACTTCTTCGGTTGCCCACGACCCTGTCGCTGGTTCACTACTGTTCCTTCCTTGGAGCACTTTTGATAGATACTGACCACTGCAGACCAGGAACATCCCACAAGAGCTGCAGTTTTGGAGATGCTCTGACCCAGACGTCTAGACGTCACAATTTGTAAAACTCAAATCCTTAGTCTCGCTAATTTTTCCTGCTTCTAACACGTCAACTTTGAAGACAGAATGTGTGCTTGCTGCTAATAAATAAATCCCCCTTCAGATCAGGATTTTGCAATTTAGGGATTGTTAATTTATTATTATTATTATTATTATTTGACTTTGCATCTTCTCCATGATCACATTAAATAGGTGAAAAAGCTTTTTTTTGAGATGAAACACCACGTGTCAGACTGGTGGTGTTCTCTGACCTCACGGTTCCTCTCTGAGGTAATATGTTGCCCAGGTTGCTCTTTTTTCTTTCACGTGAATCGCGTTGATGCAAATTCTTATGCCGGGAGTTCCTAAAAGTTTACATGTGTTGTTGAGTGAACCGGATTAGGAGCTGTAATTAGCTCTTCGTAGATCGGTAAACATAAGATTGAGCAACAGTCAGCATAGGGCCCAGGAAAATCTACATGCCAAACCCTGACACCCCCTCCACACTCACAAACACACACACACACACACACGCAAGCATACACACCCTTCAGTAATATTCTCAGCTCCTCCACTCAGCTCCAGCTGCTCTTCATGGTGACCGTATATCAGTTACAGTTGTTCATGTTTGAGTGTGGAGAAGGTTTCACATGTGTGCCCTTTACATTAAATACAACTACAGCTAAACAAAGAGCTGTGTTTACTCTGTAAATATTTCATTATTTCTTCCCCCCCCCCCCCACACACACAGCAGTCCTGATGTGTACGTGTGTTTGAACCCTCTGGGCGTACGTGTAGTATAAATACTGTAAAGATCTCACGTCCAGAATAAGAACGAATTGAAATCCGAAACCACGTCGGAGACCAGATTTTATAATCACGATGGTCACATGAGCCGTCGCAGAAAAGTGTTCTGTTCGTCTTAGCATAACGTTTTCTTGTTTGTTTTTTTATAACAGTCTCCACGCTGTAATGTTAATTAACAGGTGTAGCGTTTCAGGGTTGAGCTGAAAACCAGCCAAGGAACATGTTACAGTAGATGCCAGCAGCTGCCTCTTTCAGACACACACACACAATCATCCCTCCATCCTTCCTACAGCCTATAGTGCAGGATCAGGCCTTCTCAGAAAGGAAGTTTCTTCTCTGTTTGCTTAAGGCGGGAGAAGGAGGAGGTGACGGGCCGTTTGTATCAGAATCACGCTGAGGCAGGAGGGGAGTTACCAGGAAACCTGCCGCGTCCTGTTTAACACACAAACACGGCCGTATGAAGGCCAACTAGTCCACAAGAACGAGCAGGTGGCTAATTTCCTTCTCACTCTTGAAAACGAGAATCTGCATTACAGAAAAGGGGCCTCAGTGTGTTAAAAAATAGCTCAGTGGTTAAAGATAAACAACCTGCTCTGCTATATAGGCCACATCGGCCCTTTTTAAGTCTTCGGCTGTTTATAAATGAATGATAAAGCGATTGAGAAAGCAGGTCACGGTATTGAAATTCTGGGGTTCGGCGATACGGCAGATATATCGTATCGCGATTCTCTCCTGCGATGCGCCAAAACGTCCTCAAAAAGAAATTGCCAAAGATGAGTGATGGGTTTACAGACACCACAATGATCAGTTTGATATATAAAATTGTATGATGTCGTGTGAACTAGGACGATGTGGTATGATGTTTGGAACTAGGACTTCCTGGGGTGTGGAAATCGTTTAGAATGTTTGCGAGCTCGATTCGAACGTCATGATCGTGTCCCGTCTGATCTACCGCTGGTGTATCGTTTCCTGTCTCCCACACACCACAGACGTAGACTAGATTATGAAGCTCACAATGAGCAGACGGAAGGCAGTAAGAAGTCTGGGGTTAACGTGGATATGACCGAGGGAGTCACTGATGATGACCGAGAACAGAGACATTCCTGATCATCATCATCATCTTTTCTTTGCTTGTGTTCTATATGGTGGATCTTCAGTCTGGACACATTCAGTAGAGAACAACAATTGAAATTCTTTTGTATTAATATGATGTGAGGTTCAGTCACCAGTGTGACACTAAAACAGGTAGTAATAATCACTACTTTTTACTGAAGTACGTGTCAGAGCCCAAACTTCTTTACTTTAACTTGAGTAAAAAAGTGCAGTCAGAACTTTTACCAGAGTCTTTTAAAACATGAGTATCTGCACTTTTACTTGAGTGAAGGACGTGTGGACTTTTGTCTTTTCTTATGTGAAGCATGGCTAAAAAAAAAAAAATGCAAATCGTTACATGCCTAGTGCGTCGTTTTGTTCGCCCTCCCTCATGTTTACTTGTTCTTCAAAATCAGTCTGTGTTCTGAACGGCTTCTGTTAACAGGGATGATGATGATGATGATGATGATGATGATGGTGGTGGAGGCTCGGTGATGTGTGAAATGGTAAACAATGTGGGATGAAGATCCTGAACGTGACCATGAATTAAAGATGAGTCTTTTTTTTGTTTGTTAGTTTTTTTTTCACCTGCTGTGGAGAATCTAGGTGAAGCGTATCGAGCTGACGATAGCGTCTTTAGGTTCGTTTTGCATGCACAAGACCGAAGGGAAAGCAAGCGTGAAATCAAAACTTCAGTGTGGAAGCTGATCTAAACCGAAACCGTGGTGCTGCAGTGATGCTGAACCTCTCACACTGATCTTTTATCATGTGCACGCTTTTATTCGGATCCTGAATGAAAACAAAACTCTTGTCTGTGTATCGTTTGGGTTTCCGTTGATATCGAAGTATTATATTTAGTGCCACACGCACTACAGTGTGTACAAGGATCCGGGCAGGACCTCATAAGGCGATCTTTCGGTTCGTTTCGCACCGTTTTCAAGCATTCCGTCACAAACCTGCGGTCAAACTCGGGTCTGACTGAACTGTGATTCACTGGGAAGAGAACAGAAAAGAAAATTGAAGGATGCGAAATGGCCAGAAATCCACAATGGAGATGCCAAGCCGTGCTGTTTGTTCTCACACAGGCCGGTGTTTTGACGTCGCCCCTCCCGTGAGCCGGCGTGGTTTATTCTTTCAGCAGTGTGTCCGCGGTAAAGTTTAATCCGGCACCGAGCGAGGAGCAGATCCGTTAACATTAGCGTAATTATTAACTGACCTCGCTTTGTTCGAGACCGGATGAACGAGAAATCCAGAGGGTCCGAACGAATTGGACAGATTTTCAAATGATCATTGCAGCATATCTGCAGCACAAACATGTTTCTGATCAGAGCAGGGGGTCAGATGGAGTTAATTCTGATAATTCCTCATAATGTATCTCATATCCTTCATAGAATGTTTCAGTAAAGCAATTCCATAACCAAGTTATCTAAATACAGTGTGGTACAGGGAAATGGAAACTATTTTGGAACTAGGAGTTGGCGACCCCGGGGCGATCGATAGTGGGTTTTACCGATAGCTAGGTCGGATCAAACTGACATGTGGTGTCAGTGATTCGCCTCTAGAGGCCGCTCTCGTCATCACCGGCACTACCCAGAAAAACTATCGTGATGGATTTTTGACGATAGCCGAACCGAAAAACCGATGACGGTCGGCTTCTAGTTTGGAATCAGTGAAAGCTCGTTTAGATGGGTTGGCTTCCAGTGCATCTTAAAATGTCTTCTATACTCAGAAACACATCCATCTTTTGTTTATAAAGCCTTGCTTCGGATCTACACCGTGAGCTCGGATCTGCTGTCGTTTTTTGTTTTGTTTTATCGTTGCGGATTTGAATTCCACTCCTGTGATGGACGACGGCTCCGAAAAGAATCCCTTTCCCTCATCCGCTGACTTTATTTACAATACCGCACACGTATGTCCTCCGTCAGCTCTTTTGTGGCCACCGAGTGCCCCGTTGTTCCGACTGAATTTCTGCTGAAACTCAGAGAGCGTTTTGGTGGTCTTCAAACGTACGCTATACCTCTTCCTCAACTCTGCTGAGTCAGCATATCAGACACACAGAGATGATGATGATTCGGGTGGTTTCTGTAACGACCTATAAGCAGCTTCTTTCCTGAGAGGCAGGAAGTGGTGGAATTATGGATGCTGAGTCAGAGAAATGCGGAGAGGGACAGAAAGGGAAACGGAGCGAGGAGAGGGATTCATGCTGGGAACGTTTAAGAACGTTTGAGAAGTATACAATGTAGACTAAGGTTAACATTATATTTACTATAGTCTACACGGATGATTGATTCGGCTCTGCGTTTTTCCTGCACACATGATGCACGCACATCTAACTCTACTGGCCCAGATTAGATTAGGCCCCGAATTAGATTGTTTATCGTCAGTTCTGCAGGCGAAATAGAGTTCGGTGTATCCATGATGATGAGCAGGTTGTTTGTCTTCATTGTAGCTTGTAGAGTAAGAAAATCTACACAGTCTGAGCAGCGTTTTGCGACTTCAATGAAATGTCGGGGCGGTAAAAGTAAAAAAAAATGCACTCGGGGATATTTTTATTTACATCCAAACGTGGGCGTTGAAATATTTTCTATTAAGCGTGGCGTAGACCTTCTTACATTCCACACATCAAAAAGACTCCTCTTTTTTTTACCTTGGTTGGTTTTACTCGAACTACAACCTGCGATATTGCCACCTGATTGGTCAGAAGATGAAAGGTGCTTTCTTATCACGCAGGTCTTAGAGTAGATATTAATAACGCTCTGTCGAGTCTTTGACGTCTCAGGATGGTGCTATTAAAGGTAAAGCTAGAGTTATTTTATCGACTGACATTTGCTTCGACTCTATTTTAATTTCTTTAAATAGCGTCAATTAAATAGTTGTTAATTTATACGGTAATAAACACTCTGACCGTTCGATGTTGGGATGTTGCTCGAGCCAGATTTTTTTTTTTATTACATTTTGGACAGTCAAGTACATTTGGGATGAGAGCTCTCATCTGAAAGTCTAATGTTGTTCTAATGTTGCAGCTCTTCAGCATCTTCGCCTTTGCTACCACTGGCGGATATGAGGGATCCCTGATCATGACGCTTAAATGTCCAGATAAATCTACGGACATTACTGCAAAGTTCGGCTATCCTTTCAGGTAAACAGAATCACCATTGCATTGTTCAAAAAGGTGTCCACAGGGGGAAGTGGTAGCTCAGAGGTTAAAGGTGAATGACCGATCGGAGGGTTGAGGGTTTAAGAACCGGTATCGCCAAGTTGCTACTCTTGGGGCCCTTGGGGTAGGCCCTGAACCTTCATTGCTCCAGGGGAGCTGTATCATGGCTGACCCTGACATTCCTAACATCACTGGGATATGAGAAGAAAGAATTTTACTGTAAAGTGTGTGGTGGTATCAAAAAATTTCGAGCCTAGTTTTGTAACACACCAACAGATGGCAGCACGAGGCTGCACGCACAGTCACAGGGAGCACTGACCTTTATGTCAGTGTGCCAAAAAAGATCGTTCTGTGTACATCAGAAGCCGTGCAACTGGTGCTGCTCTGAACAAGTGCACACCCCGTCATCGAGGCTCCTCCTCACACGTCTCTCTTGAAACCGCATGATCTCACTTCTGCACTACCCTACTCGCCAGATTTGAAGATGATGAAGATCCAGCTCATAGGTCGCCGTTTTGACAACGGATCGTGGAGATCCAGAGTGACTCGCAGAAGGTGCTTCAAAAAGAAGACTTCGGGACATGTTCCAGAAACGACAGGAATGCTGGGAGCATTGTATTGCTGTGCAAAGGGACTATTTTAAAGGTGATAGTCGAAACTTTGATACCACCTCAGACAAGTATAAAGCACCTTTCTTTCTTCTTCTTTCCGTCAGTCAGGTCCTGTAAGTGTGTTTAGACGGAAAATTTGACCCAATGCTGTCTTTTCTTATTGTATATTTAGTAACGGATTACACGTAGAATTGTACGTTTTACTGAACAATGAACACATTGTATAATCATTATATATATCGTCCTATAACTATAAGACTCCTTGCAAGGTTGTAAAGTGTTGTTTTGTCTTTGTTTTTTATTTCTTTTACAGTCCTCAGACTGTAGGATCTTCAGGAAATAGGCTTTGCAGATTCCTAGTTAGAAAAAAATGTGACCAGTAACAGATAAAAAGCCGTCCGTCATTAATCATTCATTGTGTTGAAGCCTTGCTGTGGCAAAGGGGCGTGTTTTATTAAACCTACCGCACCCTGCCTTCTTTATATCACTCTGTATTACATACACTTTCTTTACTTAACATAGCGTAAGATTTAATATCAAAAATGTTGGTTTTCAGACATTTTCTATATTTTCTCTCTCTCTTTATCAGGCTTCCCAGTCAATCCTTCCAAATCCCAATCTGCAACTCCACCTTGCCCGGCAACGTGACCTACCTGCGTGGAGACTTCTCGTCCTCCGCCGAGTTCTTCGTGTCCGTGGGCGTCTTTGCTTTCCTCTACTGCACCTTCACCCTCATCCTGTACCTGGGCTACCAGCACATCTACAGAGAAACACCCCGAGGACCCGTTGTGGTGAGTGAGCGGGAATGAGGACTGTTGCATTGCAAAGGGATGAGGAAAAAGAGGGGAGAGAGGGATAGAAAGAATAAATAAATGCAAGAGAGTTTGCTTAGTGATTGGCCGTGTATCTGGAGTGGGATTCTGTGATCCTGCTTTTCATAAAATGATGAGGAAATAAATAAGAACGAAAATCAGTGCTCATGGCATAAATAAAGATGCTGTGCAATTATTCAGTTATTCATCCTTAGGAACTGCCCGGTCACGGTCATGGTGGTAAGGGGGTTTAGCTCAGTGGTTATGATGTATGGATAATCCTAAGGGTATGAGTTCAAATCCCACCACAGCTAAGCTGCCACTGATGGGCCCTTGAGCAAGACCAGGATCTTAACCCTCCACTGCTCAGTTGTTTGAATGAGAATTTGGATGAGGGCGTGCGTCAAATGTGGTGAAGGTGAAAGTAAACGAGGCTGCTGGTTTGTTCATATTTTGTGAAGAAAATTTCACAGGATGCTTCAAACACACACAAAAAAACCCACATTCTATTTCTAATATTTTTCCTGGCATTAGGGTTTAGATATAATTGAAGGTGTGGCAGATAAAACTCCGCCTTTCTAGTTTAGGCCACGCCCACTTGTTTGATGTACAGCTATAAATATTAGTTCAGTTTTACAGCAGGCATCTGGAGATAAGAAAAAATCCCTACCGCCTTACTTTCTCCACACTTTTCTCAGTTTTTTGTGTTTTTTTCCCTCTCCAGGATCTGATTTTGAGCGGGATCTTCGCGTTCCTGTGGCTTGTCTCGTCCTCTGCCTGGGGAAAGGGTCTGACTGACGTGAAACACGCCACCAACCTCGACGAGTTGGTGAATTACTGCACTCCGAAGTGTGAGGCCAAACTCCACCCTGCCATGGGGCGCCTTAATTCCTCTGTGGTGAGAGAAACATCTCGTAATAAAAAAATAATCTAATAACCGTGTGTGTGTGTGTGTGTGTGTGTGTGTGTGTGTGTGTGTGTGTGTGTGTGTGTGTGTGTGTGTGTGTGTGTGTGTGTGTGTGTGTGTGAGGCTGCATCTACAGCAAAAAAAAATTGTCTAAAAATTTTCTTTGGTCCACACTTTCGTTTTCGATCGTTACCCAAATGTTGCTCATCCACGCTGAAGCATCTCATGTCCCTGTACTGAACGTGAGCACATTAGTGGGGACATGACTTAATTGTTGATATACAATACAAACCTTCTGTTCATCTCTCATTTAGGTCTTCGGCTTCCTCAATCTCATCCTGTGGGCAGGAAACTGTTGGTTCATCTTTAAGGAGACTCCGTTCCACAAGCCTGCGCAGCCTCCCTCTAACATGGAGCAAGGCGGCAGCTCCTAATTGGACAAGGCAGGCTCCTCCCACTCCGTTCAAGCCAATCAGAAGTTAGAGTATGCCACTGTGGGGTCACACAGACTCGTCCTAAAGTAAAGTTTGATAAGAAGAACGCTCTGGTCCGGGTGCTGTTTTCAGCGTTCAGAACGTCCACCCTGGACCTTTTCAGCTTTGGGTTTAAGCTCAAAAGCGTTCGTCTCGGTTGTGTTGCCTGGTGCAAATGTTCTAGTCCCATAAATTGTTTTGCGTTGTTACTAATCTTTTCTCGTTCTGTCTTTACAGTGGAGTGCAAGAAAAAAAAATGCTTTTTGTCTGCCAGCACCTCACCAAATACTTTCCTTTATCACCACAAATAAAATAAAAAAATGGTATATTAGTTCAAAATAAAAGAAAACGCTCGATTTTGAGTTCAAAAGTTAGCACCCCCCCTTACAGATATTATCTATTACTTTTGAATGTTTAGTCTCTTCATCCTTTACTAAAGATGTTTAAAAAAAAAACCATCATCTTTTGGTTATATCCTGAGGTGCCAATATTTTAGCTACAGCATTTCCCATTTCCATTCCTTCTCAAAGCGATAAACGAATTTAGTGCCATGTTCACCCTTTTTCTTGTGTGTTATCTTCTTTTCTTTTGTTTTTTCCTCAGCGACTAGATATTTTAATTGTCAGAAATGTTGGCAGCTCAGTATTTCCATTCAGCTCCGTCAGCAAACAGGTTCTACTTTTTTTTCCTAATTAAAAATCAGTTTTATAATCTAGTTTTTGGTTGATTTGGAAGGAATATAAAATATGAAGGGGGTGCAAACTTTTGCACTCAACTGTATATGCGCTTAAACGTGCGTGTGTGTTTGTATATGCTGAATGTATATATACATACAGTACAGACCAAAAGTTTGGACACACCTGCTCATTCAAGGAGTTTTCTTTATTTTCATGACTATGAAAATTGTAGATTCACACTGAAGGCATCAAAACTATGAATTAACACATGTGGAATTATATATGGAATTATATACATAACAAAAAAGTGTGAAACAACTGAAAAATGTCATATTGTAGGTTCTTCAAAGTAGCCACCTTTTGC
This sequence comes from Silurus aristotelis, assembly GCF_946808225.1. NCBI lineage: Eukaryota > Metazoa > Chordata > Actinopteri > Siluriformes > Siluridae > Silurus > Silurus aristotelis. The sequence continues at coordinate 1,923,418 of NC_139601.1, read as the reverse complement.
TTAGATTACTGCTTTGCACACTCTTGGCATTCTCTTGATGGCTACTTTGAAGAACCTACAATATGACATATTTTCACTTCACTTTTTTGTTATGTATATAATTCCATATATAATTCCACATGTGTTAATTCATAGTTTTGATGCCTTCAGTGTGAATCTACAATTTTCATAGTCATGAAAATAAAGAAAACTCCTTGAATGAGCAGGTGTGTCCAAACTTTTGGTCTGTACTGTGTATACACACACACACACACACACACACTCTAATAATCCACTGATAGATTTCTGAGTCTCTTTATATAATTGTGTGTTTTTTTTTTTTTTTTTGTTCTTCTGCTTTACGATTCACAAATCCGTGCCTTACACACGTGTGTCGGGATGCAAATCGCTTCCCCAAAAACACATATAGAGTATGAAGATGCTTCTGAGAAAGTGCCTTTAATACGTCCTGTGGTCTCTTTGAGATCTCTGACCGACTCCTGACCTTAATATCGTACCACGTCATGTTCCACGTGTTCACGCTTTTCGTTTAATTGCGTGATAACTGCTGTTAAATGACCTGCCATCACCAAACAGATTGTTTTTTTTGAGGAAGGTATAGTTGTGTCCAAAAATAGGAACAATTAAACACTAAATTCCTTTTTTTTTTTTGGTTCCTGTTTATTTCCTCTCTGAGGAAAATCTAATATCCAACACTACACTTCCATGTGCTGACATTTCATTTACAGAGAAGAAGAAAATCCTAATTATTAATCTGAGTTGTAACTGATTTCCGACACTGATTTCTATTTTCCTCTTTTGGTCCGATAATAAGGACCTACGATAAGACGTCTGTATAAACCATCATTACTCCACATAATCACCTGTGTGACCGATTTATTACCACGTGCCTGTTTGCGAGTAATTATTACATCACTTGTAGCCAGTTTACACCAAGTGTCATGACCTTGTTGAGAGGAATAACACGATTACACATCACCCTGTCGCTTTCTGTTTCTTATGTTTTATTTTATTACATTTGTTTTATTTTTGATTCGCCTTTGTGCCTTCGAAATCTGAGCGCCTTAGCAACACTGTGCCTTAATCTCTAATCCTAGTTTTTTTTTTTTTTTTATAATAATAATTGTGTTTTCACAGAAACTGTTCCAAAGTGAGTTTTGATATTAACATTAATAAACACAGTGAATTCAGTTCGGTCTGTGCAGCTTTAAACTCCAGCATACCTGCTTGTTTTCATATCACCTCGGCTCTCTGATGTTTTAATGGCACCTGAATACACTTTAGGTTAGACATCTTTTTTTTTTTTTTTTTTTAAACAGGTTGAAATACGTTCTTACGCAACATTTTGTACCTGAGAAGAAGGAAAAAAAAATTACTGAGTTTGCATTTTGCAGGTTGCTTTCTGTGAATTTTTGTGTTAAGTATTAAATGAAGAGAGCTCTATTGCTTTGTGTCTGTGTGTTTTGTGAAACTGCTGTGTGATACCAACCACTAGATGGCGGTATGATTATATGGATACAGATATTAATTTTAGTCTGAGTCGTTCTTTAATCACGTGACTCCAATAGACACTATGCAGTCTATTATACAGGAAACAGAATTGAGTCGTTCATCTCATGAGTCCTCTGGTCCGAGTCGTTCTTTTGTCACGTGACTTTATCCTTTTATTTTTATTTTTTGGTGACACGATTGTCACAATAATTATGGGGGTCACGTGCCAAAAGAACTAACGACACGGACCAGAAGATATGAGCTGCATTGTCATAGTTTTATTATTAGAACTGTAGTCAAAGTTGGTGTATGTAGACGTGTTGCAGGATCTGTTTACCGAAAAATAGGATTTTTATTTATTTATGATCATTAAATGACTCAATAAAAGATTCGTTCATTTTAATGCACGAGATTCAAAGAACCAAGTCGCTAAAATGATCCGATCTTTTATCACTATTGTCTAGTCTATGGGAGTCACGTTACAAAAGAACGAACGACTCGTACTCGACGATTCGAGAGGTAAACTACTCCATTCTGATTTCTGTACCTACAGAGATTTTGCGATGCTTAATAAACGAATCACTCTTTGAGATGACTCGGTCAAAATATACTACACTCCACTGCCCTCCCTCTTATTCACCACTGGTGAACAGTGAGGAAGTAAATACAATTCATTACTGTATTCAAGTCGCTTTTTCTCGTATCTGTAATTTACTGAAGTATTTCCATTTGAGGAGATTTTACTTTACTGCATTACTACTTTACTTTTTACTCAACTACATTTAGCGCAATCAGTTGTTTAGGATAAAAACTTAACTGGTCAAACAAAACAATGTTTGGCGCTTATCTACCGATCACCAACATACAGTTCAGCACATTCAGAACATTTACAGAGGAATAAATGATGAAGAAACCTCAGACTCGAACTCACCACTACACACGTGACCTCATTTATATGCTTTTTCTGGAAGTAGTTGAAAAATAAGGTTTTGGGTTCATGATAATTGTAATAGAAATCAGTGTTTGAGTCTTTAATATCATTTTATTAATAGATCAGTGTGCTGAGAGTCACATCAGAGTCTTTTCACATAAACTGAGGTGATCACAAAGATTCTTGTAATAAAAATGATAACAGGAACATTATAGTTATAATAAATCATAGTACTTTGGATACTTGAGTACATTTGAAGGCAAAAACTTTTGGACTTTTACTCAAGTGAAAGGGACTTTACTTTTACTGGAGTCACATTTAACTACATGGTTTGTGTACTTTGTCCGCCACGATCATTCACACACTCTTACTGACATTCTTTAGTCTCAACCTGCTTCCTAATCTCACCACAAATCACAATATCACCGTTCAGCGAATGCTATTACGCCTTATAAACGGGTTATAAACCTGTAAAAAACTCTAAAGTGCCCCTAGTGGACATTTCTGGGGTTTGAACTCTCAGCAATAATTAACAAAAAGAAGACTTCTTGTACTTCTCATAAACCAAACCAGATAATAGATAGCAAATGAATAAAAGCGTGTGTTTGTAGAAATTATAAAAAAAAAAAAAAACAGAACGCTAGCACGTGTGTACAATTTTTAAATATCAAGAATATAAGCATTCAGGTAATTTAAATGCTCTAACATCGCCTAATAATAATAATAATAATGGTGATATTAATAATAATAATAATAATAATAATAACAATACAAATAATAATAATAATAATAATAATAATAATAATAATAAATAAAATTCTAGTTCTTCTATGTTGGGTGGAGGATCGGTGTGGTGTGATATCGCACCTCCTTGCGGCACGTCGTAGAAACTGCAGCCTGACCTGTAACGCACATGCGCGAACGCTTCACGGTCGCGGTTCGAGCTGTGGCGCGTCTACGTTCGTTCAGTAATGACGTCAGATGGAGAAAAAAAAAAGTAATGACGTCAGATGTAACGTCCACGACATAATGTTCGCAAATAACAATTAAAAACAGATTTACAATTTAGGCAAATACTAAACGGGAACGCTTTTCTCTTCGTTCCGTCTTTCTATCTGTCACAGAAAATCCTTCTAGATTTGAACAAGTGTGGGTTCAGCACACCATATTCCACTAGAACATTCGCGGTGGATGTCATTGAGAGGCTCTATGCTGCTCGATAAGCCTTATTGAATTCAATCCTCATCCTCATCTAGCTTTCCACAGCTTCTCAACTAATGACCAACCTCTTCCGTCTTGGAATTTCGGTCATAGCAGGTGGGTTTGAGGGGAATCCACATCTGCTTTTCACCGTTGTCCCACAAGGTTTAGTGCTGGTTCCTCTTTTGTTCTCCATTGATACTTAATCTCCTGCTGAGGTCTTATCTTCACACTTCACCACTGCTATGTGGACGACACTCAACTCATCCTCTCGGTCACTCTCTGATAATCGCGTTTCTTCTCGGATCTCAGTCGACATCTTGTCTTACTTCTGGCGGAACTGAGCTGTTTATTCTAGCTGATTAATCTTAAATCTTCCAATATGACAATTTGACACTGATATTTTGAGAATAACGTCGTAGCAGTACGTGATAAACTATGACTTTCCCAACCATATGTGGTTCTTTACCAAACTGTTATCGCAAAGCTAAATGCACACAATTGTACAGGACGTCTTTGGATGCTGGAACATGAAATTTTCCCTTTACTTGAACAAGGAGATTCAAACCTGTTGACAATGCCCCTGTGCACAAAGCAAACTTTATGAAGATCTGCTTTGCATGGGTTGGAGTGAAAGATCTCCTAATATAGAGCCAAGGCCACACCTGATATTCCCTTAAAAAAAACGAAGGTCTAAACAGGTGGAATCTGGCAAGGCTTGGTTGCAATGAAAACCTGCACCCTCACCAGGCCTTTCTGGAAATTATTGGACACCACTAACCTACTGTTAAATGCCTGCTGAAAGCCAGTAGCTTTCTGTAGTTACTATAGCATGGAAAACCTCCCTGAGAATAAGGAAGAAACTTTGATGGAGGATCAGAAATTAAGAAAGTGACATGATCATTGGTCAGTGGTACCTCAGAGGGAGACTTTACACTATGACTATATGATACCAACAGGATACTATAGAATACGGATGGTTTAAATGCCTTCTTTTGTATATTATTAGCTAAAAGAATCTGAGGATTTCGACGGTTCGAGGGTTTTATTGTGTTACAGCACCACCCACTGGCCGGGGTAGGCTTCACATTGATGTGTGCTGGGGCCCCTAAAAAAAGTCATATTAAAGTGATGAGATAGTTTTAACTCCTGGTTCTAAGGTTTAAGAAATTTTTAATAAATTAATCCAGATTAAACAAATTATTTGTGTTTTTGTGTTCTTTTTTTTGAGAGAGCGAGTAATAAATTTCTGAGATGGGGGGGATGGTGGACACGTTTAGAAACAAGAGAATGTATGAAATAAGTATATGCACACACACACACACTCACACGCACGCACACAGAGGAAGAGCCGTGAATGCAGACAGGCGTGCAGCCTTCGCCCGCGGGAGCGCGCATTATGACGTAAGTGAGTCGCCGCGCCGTGATGATGGCGGTGCGTGAACGCGCAGTTAAAGTAATGGCTGCTCTGGAACGGCGGGTGCCTTGTCTCGACGAATTCGTGGGTCAAAGCTGGAGCATCTGGGCAGAGAGGATTCACCTGACAGCATCGGACGGTGAGTGATCGCCCTCCCACCGATTTTTCCCCACATTCGGGTGAAAAAAGTCGGTCGGATGCGCTTTATTTTCGCCGAAAGGCACGGCATCCCTAACCAATGTTACCCAAACAAAGAACCTGCCAGGTCCTAGCGCTGGCCGTCTGTGTGGTTTCCTTCAGGTCCTCTTAGCGCATACTTGCTCTCACTTTATGACTCCGGACTTCGTTGTTTCGAAATAAAAAAAATGCACCTGGAGCGAAAAAAAATCACAAAATAACCTCAAATCGCACAGCCTACAATTTTCTTTTTGCAAAAGTGACAGGCGTACACAAAATCGTCCGAACAACTTTCTGCACAGCCGCTTAGCTTAGCCGCCGTGCTCGGGGTTGCCAGGTCGCGATATACAAACGGCAGAATTCCTCATATCTGTAATAAGATACACAATCTTGAGGGCCGTATTAAGTTTAAATTACACTGTAGAAACGCGGTAAATATGTTCTGAAGACACGTGGAAGGATTTTAACTCATTCATCCAATCGAATCAATTCGACCGAATTGGCAACCTCGCGATATCGTTCCGTTTTAGACGCCGGTGATACGTTATTTTTTCCCCTACCGCTATTCCGCCGGACCCGAGTCTCCTGCGCTGTGATTGGTTGATCGCGTCTTGCCCGTGCGTCCTAATTGGCCATTTAGCGGAGGGACCGTGGGGATTAACCAATTACAGCGAAGAGGCGGTGTCGTGCAGGAATACGGGCGAGGAAAAAAATATAACGTGCCGGTTATGGAGATTTTTTTTATGATCGCAATATCGCCAATATTACCTGAGAAATGTAAATTCGGGGGTTCAGGTAATAAACTGGTTTTCGTGTGGCCTGAATTCAGTTCATGCTAATTAGCCAAGTGTTTCCACCCCCTCCCCCCGTTTTCAGTATTAAAGATTTATCGGTATTTTATAAACCCAGTGTCGAATTTCTTCATCATATAAACGCCTTGTCCTGATTCTAGCTGATGTACACCGGGGTCCAGGTCCACATGGCCTCCAGATGCTTTAAAACCCTCCGTGGTTTGGTGTTCACAGGGTCGTGTCCCACCCACAGCCTGGGCCGTATCTCAAATGGTTTGCTTTGAGCCCTGAAGTGCACTAGATGTCTCTCTGACACCTCTAGTTACACGCCTCTGTAAAGGAAGGATGGAGGTATTTGGGACACCTATGAGACATCACTGGACATTTACCTGGTGTTTCAGGTACACACACTGTACTGTCTCCCTGCACGAGACGGAAAAAATAACCACAGACGTGGTTTCTGATTGTCAATTGATTCCCAACAAACCAAATGACCAAATCCTGAGTATGGTCCCCTCAGTCAAACCCAAACTAATCATGAATGTCCTTCACAAAAAAACTGGTTTGAAGACATCACGCCCCGAGATCTTCAGGCTGTTTTTTGGGCCTCTGAAATGAAAGATAAACTGTAGTCCGAGTTTCTAGACACTCGGGAATTTTACTCCACTTCCTTTCGTGGAATGAAGCCAGTATCCTGATAGTACTTCCTGGAAAACATGACTCGTGTTGTGCCTGGTCGACAGGAAGTAGCGTTCGGAGGTGTCATGGTGGTTTCTCAGGGTTTGCCTCGTGTGCTGGTATTGTGACGGTAAACCCTGAGATCTGATTCGAGCTCTTTCTCATACAGTTACACAACATTTAATCTGATTTTTTTAATCAATCTTGATCTTGGGGGGGGGGAGGGGGGATCTGGGCAAGTATTTCACCTCAGAGCCCTTCGCTGTCGAATTCTTATTGGGCGTCGATCACGACGATGTGGGCCAATCAGAGGCCTCGACAAGCTCATATATGTGGAATGTGAAGAGAGCAGATTGCGATTTTCCTGCAGAAGTAATTGTTTGAGCGAACGAGTGAGGTTCCTAAACCTGAGGGGATCATTCGTCCTGAAATCCTGTTCACAAAAAAACCCTCACAAAATTCTCTCAGGAAATCAAATCTGTGAGTTTTTTTCCGTTTCAGGGTCCGACGCAGACGATTGCAGCAAGAATGGCAAAAAAACGACGGAAACCATGACGTTGAGGAAGGAGGGTACGGATTCGTCCTCGATTCTCGAAAATGTTTTTTTTTTTTTTTTTCAGAACTCTTTCGTGGAACGAAAATAAATTTTTTTTCTTGCATGAACACTGACAGATATGTCGATCTTCGGCCACTATCCGGGACACGACGACTTTTACCTGGTGGTGTGCAGCCACTGCAGTCAGGTGGTGAAGCCGCAGGCCTTTGAGAAGCACTGTGAGAGGAGGCACGGCTCGGTCGGGAAGCTCTATGCACACCTGCGCTTTACACCGCCAGCCGGCCAGCAGCGCTCCCACGCCCGCCATGGACACGCTCCGCCCACCACCGCCCACGGTCCGGGCAGCTGGAGCGGGAAGAGCCAAAGCGGAGGAGGAGGAGGAGCGGCACGTCCGTCGCCTCAATCGCCCTCCACGCCGCCTCAGTTTAAACACACCAAGACGCCCAAGGACGGAGTTCGGTAAGACGTGTCATTTTTTTAAGGGCTACTTGAAGAGTCTTGAGAAATGTCCTCCAGCTGAAATGTTTGTTGTGATTCTCATCTCCTCGTGCAGCCTTTCGCCTCTGGAAAAGACCTCCAATTCTGGTCATTCAGAGTCCACCGTCTTTAAGCAGCCTCCGCCCCTGGAGCCCCCGCGCAGCTCTCCTCCCCTGAGTCTCAGAGACCCTCCGTGGCCCTACGGAGGCCCGTCACCCAGCCGACCCTCTCCGAGCTCCACGGAGAAATCCCCGAGCCAGAAAGCGGAGTCTGGATCGTCCGGCGCCCCGGCACCGCACGCCCGAAGCAACCGGTCGTACAAGACCTCGAGTAAGTATCAGATGAGCTCACTTGATGTGGAAACGCAAACCAAAATTATGTTAAGTTTTTCGCACGCATCCATATTTTACACACGTTTTTTCATCTTTTGACGCGGATTTTATTTATGAAAAGGACGAAAATGTCTCCTTAATGCAGAAAAAGAGTGTGACCTGGACAAACACTGCGGCGTGTTGGATCCGGAGAGGAAGAAAGTTTGCACACGGCTGTTAACCTGCAATGTGAGTTCCTCCTCCTTCTCGCTGCATCTAAAACGCTAATTCTGGTCAATCTGACCACGTGTAGTAGTCGTAGGGTAGCGGTCGTTATAGTTGCTCGGTTATGAAGACGACAGAGGGTAAAATTAAATTTTTAAGGCTGTAAAATCAAATAACTGCCTCGTGGTATGAGATTTCCACATCTAGTCCCTATTTGCTGTTATAAGAACCTCCACTCTCCTGGGAAGCCTTCGAAAAAACGAGGGTCGGGTGCCGACGTAAGTGAGGTGAGGAGGCCTGGGGTGCAGTCAGCGTTCACATTCATCCCAAAAGATTTTCAGTCGGGTTGGAGCTTAGTAGCAGGAGATCTTCCGCTCCATCCTATATAAAACATATCTTCATGGAGCTGGCTTTGTGCACAGGGGCATTGTCACGATGGAACAGATTTTGGTCAAGTAGTTCAAGTACAGGGAAAATTTCATGCTTCTGCATCCAAAGACGTCCTGTACAATTGTGTGCCTCCAACTTTGTGCTCACAGTTTGAAGAAGAACCACATATGGCTGGAAAAGTCATGTGCCCAATACTTTTGTTCCATGTGGGTGTCAGTGGCTAGATGTTTTTCTACCCATGATGTTTGCTGTGTTCCGTAAGGTAAAACAACGCTTTTTCTTTTAGATTAATGCCTACATCTCAGTGTTTACAGGAAGTTACACAGACATGACTTACAGGAAATGAGGAAGGAATTACAGGAAATGACCATCTGTCTTTTGTCCAACTTGTTCAGTAGTCGCTTATTTTGATTTTTTTTTATTTCGAAGCTGAAAAGAAAAGAAAAAAAAGGCAGCATGAGAAAGTAGTTAATTATTATAATTTATTTTTTTACTAAACAAAAATAAAATGTATTATAAAATTAATAACCATCAGAAGAGCAGCAGCATGGCCTTCAGAATGTTCAGTATGAAGCTGGTTCCCGGGAAGTGTTTATGCAGATGCCATTTTTCTCTTTAAAGTGATATAATGCATCCGAATCGTTATCATTAAATATAACAAACGTAAAGGAGCCGCCCCCCCCACACACACACACTTGTCGCATGTATATTAGATGTTAGGAAGCTGGAGTCAGAGTGTAGGATCAGCCATGATGCAGCCCCCCTGGAGCACAGAGTCATAAGGACCTTGTGATCCTGGGGTTTAAACCTCGACCTTCCGATCAGTAACACGGATACAGATTGACATGACCTATATTCTTTCCCTCCTACAGATCCACTCCATTCACCAGCGGAGGAAGGTCGTCGGTCGAAGTAAGAACTTCGACCAGCTGGTGGCAGAGCTGAAGATGGTCTCGAAAAACCGAGAGCGAAGCGCTCAGAGCAACGAGGAACCGGCTGCTCAATCCCCGAGCCCTGAGATTCCCAGAGAGCCGAACTCCTCGCCGTTCTGCAGGAGACCCCTGAGCAACTCTCCCGCCTTCAGGTACGAGCCCTGAGGCAGAGAAAAGCAGGGCAGCTCGGGGATTATTATTTTTTTAATCCATTCAGGGTCATTCGATCCAAACGGTATCTTGCGTACGAGTCATAGTGCATCATCACTCACGTCTGAATTACAGAAACTTCTCCCTCGTATCCGTGTCAGTTTTATAGATCTGTAAGAGCATCTTTCGTATCCTGGCAAGAGAATTTCATCTCTAAAACCCAAGTCGCAGTTCTTCATATCTCGCATTTCAAGCCCTTCATCTATTATATATTTATGATATATTTAAGATGCGATATATTAAAGGTGCATATGAAGCGCAACTACTGATGCGATACGATCCACCCTGATTACGATGCCGTGCGATACGATTTAAATTTCAATCGTCACAACGCGATTCAATGCAACGATGGAATAGAACATATACGATACTCTGCAGCTAATCATCAATTTACTTAAGTGCCTTCTGACTTCTAACGGCCATTTAACACACACAAAATTAAATAAAAGCAGACGTTCGTCTCCTGTTGTGTCTGCAGAAAGATGCAGCTCTACCTCTGCCATGTTAATCTGTATTCTGTGTGACTCTCTGTGGGACACGCCTCGGTCTCCGTAGTGTTGATACGTCGTATTCACGTAGCAGCAGCGGTGAAGAGAGAACGCGCTCGAGAAACGAGGAGAAATCAATTTACATATCAAATATTGGTCTCAAACTATTGGTCACTTTCAAAAATAATAAAAATATAATGCAACTACTGATAATTATATTATGCAAATATGTTTTAAAAAAAACGATCCGAACTTTTATTGCCGATGCACCAACGCAAATCGATGAATCTTCCTAATCATGTATATGAATGTATATATTAATTTTCTGGGGGTTTTTTGCAACGCATTTGTGACCCACAGGACGCGAACGGGATCGGAGAATGCCTCCGAGGAGGAGAGGGCGGTTCGGGAGGAGGGTGTGGCTCGGGCTTCCTCACCTCTCACTCAGGGTCGAATCTCCAGTGACGAAAGCGAGGGAGAGGGAAACGATGAACCTGCAGACTGGCACTCCAGCCCCTGGCATCCCAAACCACTCGCGGTAGGCAACACAGTTTTCACGTATTGTAAAAAAAATTCGTCTGTATGTCCACAAAAACGTCATGTTATTTTGTAATAAGCTTTTTAGCACTTGGGCCTAAAAAGGTCTCTTTTAAAAGAAAATATCAGAAACGTCAGAATTCCTTCCATTCGGTGTGACTTGATTTTGTTCAAATGAACCCCTTGACCTCGACAGAGCCTCGTGCGCTGGAACAAGCAGATTTTATCTTCTCGAATGTACAAATTTTATATAGAAATCCCTCAGCCTTAGCTGCCAAATCCTTCAGACGTCTCGCAGTCGAGACTCTGACATTGGTGCCAGATGCTGAGCAAGCGTTCATTTGCCTGGATTTCTTTTGGTCTTATAGGAAAATGACCTTTAACTAGTGTTGAGACGCCGACAGTTTCCTGGCTCATCCACTGCGTTCTCTGTCCTCGGCTCACCCCCCGATCTTTGAGATTTGTATCCTTGTTGGAACAGAACTGATTAAACGTCTGTCAGAGCCTCTGAGTATTTAAAGCTGTCATTCAGCACAAACGTGTGTGTTTAAATTCCAGCGCCAACACAGCTGGCTCGGCCCCCGAGCAGCGTCTTAAGTGTGATCAGATGTGGAATTTAATAAGCGAATTGAGCGTCCCGGGTCCCCCCCGAGGAGACGTCTGCAAAACGAACCTGTCTTCAACCACCTGACAATAACAATTGAACGTTTTTGTCTGGTTTAAGACGCTTGTACCGAGCAGCTCGATTTGTTTTTCCCCTTCTCCAGGTGTGTACGTTCGGTAGTGTTTCTCTGGGTCACGGCGTCTTCACGTTCGACAGACGGCTTCATCACCTGCGGTCTGCTGTGAGTGCCATGGTGGAGTCTCACCTCAGCGCTCACCTATGGAAGTAAGTGTCACTTTTTTTCAGTTCCTCACCAGGGACTTGAGGCATCATTTAAACCTAACAAATAAACCGCTACTGGCAGACGGCTGAATAATGCCTTATGATGTTTACATGAGCCTTAAGTTTCTGGATTTCTCTGGTAAAAAAAAAAAAAAAATAAACCAGATGTTGCCTCTCTCTTGAAAGGACCTGTCGAGCATCTGAGTGAGGAAAAACACTCCAAACAGCTTAGTGTTGGATCAGTATTTTAGATGTATTTATATTTACTGCTTTTTTTCCCCCTCTATAGAAAAATACCTCAAGCATCCGAGCCTCAGTCGCAGAGTTCCTCATCGAAGCCTTCAGCCATTCCTTCCTCCCCATCCTTCACTTCCCATCATTCCAAGCAGAGGGCAGGAAATCCCAGTGCCACCTCCCTCAAGTCGTCTTCATTTTCGTCGCACGGAGCAGGCAGGGACGGTTCCTCCTCCAGCACCAGTAGATCCTCGGCTCAGTCTGAGAAATCCGGAGGTCCCCAGTCCACAGCGCACTCCAAACCTGCTCAGACTGCCACGCACCCGGGCACGGGGCGGTCCAGAAACCCCGTAGGCAGACCCAGCAAGCAGCAGCTGCGTCTCAGGGAAACGGACCGGGCTGACCCAACCACTCCAACAAAGCGGAAAGGCTCTCTGAGCGAGGCCGACACGGTCAGCCCGGACAGGAACTGTGTGAGCCCCGATCGGGACCGAACCCGGCCGCTCGGCTCGGGCAAAACGGCGCCGGCTCAGATCCCGGCTTTAGCGCCGCCATCATCTCACGGACAGACGAACGGCTCGCTATCGCCGGGCCACAAGCAGAGCCGGGCCGAGCTGTGGCTGTTTAAGCGGACTCACCCGCCGGGCAGAACCTCGCCTACGGAGCCAGGCGCATCTGGCCGAGCAGGAAACTCAGGACACCACAGCAGGCCTCCCGGATATGAGCACAGAGGCTTGGGCAAGAAACGTAAGAGCAGCGACTCATCTCCCCCTTCCAAAGCGCACCGGCTGTCCAACTCCCCTCACTCCGGCTTCTACCCCTGGAAAGAAAGCAAAGGAGCACCGCTGCCTGTAGGAGGGGAGAAGAAGCTCAGTGCATCCAAGGTGAGTCGGTAAACCTGAGGAGGTTACACGTGTGCACTTTGAATTACATACACACATCAGATAAACGTATTACTGCTCTAGTGCTTTTTATTTCTATAGACACTTTTGCATATATATGTCCCTAGAAATTTCATGCAAATGACAATATCAGATCTATTTTCTATAAATATCTCCCGGATATGGAAATAGTAGACTTTGAACTGTTAAATGGAATGACACCCCCCCCGAGCGACAAACCGGGAAGCGACATCAGCACCGATTTGCTTTGCTAGATGAAATGAAAACCTTTTTTTTTTTATCTCTCTACAGTTTTACGTTCTCTGTTTGTTCACAGCCAAAACTCCATCGCTGAGCGGGTCCTCCTGGCGAGCACTGCAAACTTGTATGGACTGTGGGCCCAAGTCTCCAGACGTGTGTGTGCGCGAGAGAGCGAGCGAGAGTCTGGAAGTGTTAGACCAGTGTGGATCATTTCGTCCATGGTCCTTTTAAAAAGCCAATATATGAATGTGAGTCGCGAGTGAATGGCAGATGATGGAGGGGAGTGAATTTCTCGGTGAATTCAGAAATACCTCACAATCTACTGGACATGCTGCTATATAAATGTTGATTTATAAAAATGGATTAAAATATTCTTTATACTTGAGTCACCGAGTACGGATTTTTACTGCTCTTTTGATTGATTGCATTATAATCGTAGTGTTTATCAACATAAACGTGTTTTATTAGTAGTAGTAGTGCATGAATTATTAGGACACACACCTCACCTGTGAGCCACGCCTTTTCAGCATGGACAATTCAACACCCCTATTTCCTCGTCATAATGGTATCGCCTGTAGAGAGCACGGTTTTTCCCTGCACACGGAGGGGCCGGAAGTTGTGACGTAGATTTTTACAACCCCCACCCAGAGGCATTTAAAGATGTATCTCCTGATCGTATCAGTTACTGTAAAAATTGTACAGTGAATTAGGACTTGGAATTTGCGACACGCCTGCGTCAATTTCCCCCCATCCCGGAAGTCGCAGTGGTCTGTCCCGTGTTCTGCTTCGGCTCACATGGCGGCTGTGTGTCAGAGTAATAACAGTAAGAGGAAGCGGAATACCGGTTTAACATGATCACTGGGGAGAGACACCCCGCTTTTCGGGCACGACAGCTCTGGCTCGTGTGTCCTGCTCCCACCTGAGCTACGGTAATCGGAAGCGAGGCGGACATGCGGCCGGGAGTGGAGTACAGTCCGGTAGGTGAGGGGCTCGGGATGCGGGAGTACTGGCTGTACTCGTGCATGCGCAAAATCGCTCTCGTGGCCGCGCATTGTGTCGCTCTGGGCTTCACCGCGCTCATCGGAGTTTTATCCAGACCAGGAACAAGTGAGTTTCATCAACATCAGACATAAAGGGCTTTACTTATTTCTGAAATCATTTCTATTGTCGCCTTTACTACTGATACCATAAAAATACTATTCATTATAATAACAATCTCAATGTTGCGCATATATAAGACTGAATACACATTAGTCTCAATAATAACAACAAAAACAATAATTACCATTAGTATAATTGACAATAACAAATACACAATACTGCACAAAAGCGCCTTTTTAAAATCACATTTTCATGTGTTAATATTTGCCTTATAAAATCACATTTCTTAACATTTTACTTTTATAACCAAAAAAAAAGTCATTAACAAACTTATTTCGTAGGCCACTGTTTACACACACACACACACACACACACACACACACACACAAACAAAATATAAAGTCTGGGAGAAATGTGGCAGGTTTTCTGATGTGTACAACAAATCAGTAAATTTCCTTATAAAACAATACATAAATGTAGCTGAAACTCCTATTTCTTTCTTTTGTTGTTGCCTAATGCATTTATATCCTTTCTCCTCTTTATAGTTGATCATTTTTATTTCTAGAAGTCTAATTGCATTCGTTTTAAAGTTATTCCTGGATGTGCTAAAGATTACGATACCGTACTGTATTTAGTAATAATAATAACGTATACACTTGTAATATTACAGACTCAGAATTCAGTGTTTTATCCCATTAGTTAAGACTTCAGTTGTGCTGGGATCACTGTGTTTTTCTCTTTTTTTTCCTAGCGTGTTTTTTGCTGGCGAATAAATACACAAAAGTTTCACATAATCCTGAGACTGAAAAAGAAAATTTGAGTCATCGACTAAAAACCCAACCCTTCACTCAGTTTAATAAAAAAAATATATAATTATACACACATTCCTGTTGACAGGAATGTAAAAAATGGGAACATCTTAAAAGATCCAGAATCAGTTCCAGCTGGTGTCAGATACTTGTGTAAGGAACTGTACATGTTTTACTTTTTTCTTTTTTTCCTGCTGAAGCTTGTCTGACAACTATTTCATGTTTTGGCAGTACTGCTGACAACCACCTATTTTTTAACACCTTAAAGTCTGGAATGTTCAGCATTCACCATGTGATGTGCTGTTTTCTGTAGAGAAAAAGAGAGAGAAGTATCGTTTAAGGGGCGAAGGGGCTGAGATTACCACTGAGTGTACCAAGTGTCTGATATCTCCAAAGAAAGCATATGTGATTGGACCTTGAATTGGAAAATTCCAGGAATTTTCAAGACTGGAAACTTTCCATGGGAATTAGCAGAAATATATGGGAATTACCATAAATGAATTGGGAATTTACAAAATTTCAGGTTAGCCGATAAGCGGGAACTTAAATGTAGTTGGGAAAAAAAAAAAATCTTGCAGGATCATTTTGATTAAAACAACCAGATTGAATGCAATTTGGGTTGAAATTCTCCCTGCACGTTCATCAATCACATGCACATTTACTGCATGGGCCACTAAGGCCACGCCCCCTACATGCACTGTGTATTCCTCCATCACATCAAACAATTAATCCGGCACACAAAATATAAAAGAAATGTTGACTTTTCACAAATGACATACATTTATGTGTAAAACTTCATTGTGCTGTGTGTAAGCGAATGTACAACAAAATTATACTAACAAATACTGCATTAATTTGCATGCATGTCAGCTTATGTCAGACAGGACAAAAATATATTACATACAAATATTTATTTCTATATGATAGTTTATATACAAATGTTCCCAAATTTCTAACGAATTCCCTCAAATTCCTGTTAAGATTCCAACTTTTTCCTTTTTGCAACCTTAATCGGACCAGCGTTTGGAATTGGACCACCTGCTAGAAGATCACCTGTGCTGGGGCCACACCACACCACCACAGTGTCACTGACTTCAAGGTCACTTGCATGATGTTCTGTCAAATAATGACAGTAGAATATCAGAGCAGGTGTTTTGTGTGATGGTCAGAGGGCCCGAGACTTCACTCAGCCGGCTCTAGTGATGCGTTAAAGGTGGAGAGCGCAACAGACTTACACAAAGTAGCCTAGACAAAGTAGGAAAATGCAAATCGGGACTATCTTGAGTTTTCCCTCTAACCTCCAGGTGCTGGTTTTTGTGTATTTGCAGGTCTCTTCTCTTGGCACCCGCTCTGCATGTCACTCGGGGTGAGTTCCCGGTTTAACCCGAACTAAACATTACAAACTGGTTTCCCCTTTGCATCAGAAGAAAATGCCCTTTTCCTTTTGTTTCCCCTCTTCCTTTTTTTTCCACCAGTCTTTTGCATCGCTTCCTTTCTCTCTTTTGTTGGGAGGATGATGAATGTCTAACTGGCGCACGGCCTCGAGGCCGATCGATGAATAATGCATCACGGTCCTGAATTATGAATAGTACACGGTGGAACAGGGAGATAATTAGGCTCGCGCCTCTCCCGTCTGCGTATCGGCATCGAGGCTATAGTTACGACTGACCCGAGGCGCTGAGTGCTTTTCCATCGCAGTGACGCGCTGAGCGACGCGGCGTGACCTTTCAGCTCCTCGTCTGTACACAGTCTCCTATTGTACTGTTGTGGGGGGAACGGGCGCCAATAATGAAAAAGCTCAGTGACTTACAGTTCTTATTCCTGCAGCGATCAGCGGCGATGTGAAACCGATCCCTTTTCCATGCTTAGAAATAATGATCACGCTGGGTGTGTTTACATAATACAGAAAAAATCCGTCATATCTACATTATCCTACCTTTACATTTGTAGTTGACCTGTAACTTTTTTAGTGTTTATTGCATGCATGCCTTATTGCCTACGCTTGTGAATAGTTGTACATTTCCCTATTAAGATGAATAAAGTATCCGTCCATCATATATAAAATACGTGCGTTAAGACGTGTACGGCCTCCTTTACCGTGACTGAAAGAGCAGTAATAAAAGATACGTGTTATTAAACTGCTTGTTTCTTCCTCTTTCTCAGTTCTGTCTGTGCATGACTGAGGGGATCCTGCTCTTCTCTGGTGAGGGTTCTCTATGCTGCTTCAAGTCACGTAAAGGAAAGGTCCGGATACACTGGGTCCTTCAGGTGTTGCTGCTGCTTTTAGCAGCCATGGGCGTCGGCTTCATGGTGGCCAGTAAGAGGAAGTCTGAGCACCCTCACATGGAGACGTGGCACAGCCTGTTGGGCGTGGGGACGTTGTTGGCTACGACGCTGCAGGCGGCCTGCGGCGTGTGCCTGCTGTTCCCCAAGCTCATCCAGACCGTCTCCGTGACCCGGCTGCGTCTCTACCATGCCACCTGCGGCCTCGTGGCCTACCTGCTGGCCACCGTCACCGTCACCTCCGCCTTGTTCAGCGACTGGTTCCAGGCCACGGTCAAGGGGCCGATTTGGTACGCCTTCCTGCTCCTGCCCCCCTTCCCTGCTCTGGTGGTGATGAACCAAATCACCAACACCTTCCTGCCTAAGAAAAAGCTCACAACGTGAACCATCTCGAGGAGCACAAACGGACACGACGGAGCCTGAAGCAATACGGCGGAACTCGCAGCGTGATTACAGTGCGATTTTAAAAGAACTTTGACTTTTCTTAGTTTGTGAGGAAAATACTTACATACCTGATCATTTTATCTTGTTTCCACTAACGATAAGACTTTGCGTTGTTACTCACTTAACAAAGCGTAACTTGTGTTTTATTCGAAGACAGCGTATGTAACTGCACTTGAGCAACTGGCTGCACTTGAAGCGTGAATGATCTCCTGTGAAAGGTGTTTCCAATACCTTCGTGTGAAATGGAACCTCGGTTTGGGTTTGGACCAAAATAATGTGTGTGTGTGTGTTTGTGTAAATCTGTAGTTTAACACCTTAAACGTGTGACAATATTTATGACAGTTTCCTAACGAATTTTTAGCTACGAAATGTCTACATACAAGCAAATAGAGTTATTAATGAATATTGCTTTTGATAATAATAATAATAATAATAATAATAATAATAAGCCGTCCTTGTGCGACCTTCGCCATTATGCCTGTCCGGAGTCAGCAATATTCTGGAGTGTCCTGTAAAGCGATAAAGGATGAAATGAACCGCGCCATGGCGATCACTGCATAAATCGTGGCCTTGTTGCCATGGTTACATTCTGTCATGTAGGAATCTGTTTAGCAGAAAATAACACACCTGGCAACCAATCGGAAACGAGCATTTGAAGTGGTTATGGTGTAATGGTACGTGGTGTAGCGTGCAAACGATTGTCGCCACATTTTTACTTGTGTGTGTGTGTGTGTGTGTGCTTTTAGATGTATTCTTAATCAAACTCTTTGTAGAATTTTTCATCATGACAATGTGCAGACAGGATGAAATGGAAACCCTCACCATATATGGCAATTTGCAGCGTATAAAAATGTGTCTTAATTATGAGCAATAATGTAGACTTTTTAACTAAACACCTTGTGCATCCCGGTGCTTCTTGCGCACTCCATCACTACTTGTTCTTCACTAAGTGAGACTCCTGGTAACCTACTTTTCTTCCGCTAAGGGTTTTTTCTTTTGTGTAGGCTCACGGCCAGGAGTCATTCACAATATACACACATCCTCATTCACAACAAACAAGTTAAACAAGTTAAGAAGTCACGTTATACGCGTGGAAACGTGCGTGCACATAGCAAACCTATTCGGTTTCTTGTTCCAGGGTAAAAGGAATCACATCGCTCAGCTGTACGTTCGTTAGACGCAACATCTAACGCAGATTTCAACTCTTGTACCCTAAAACTGAGACGAAAAGAGCGTGTTATGGCGCTGAGAATACCAGTGGATTTAATACACGATACTGCCGAGGTGTTGTTTTATTTCATTTTGGAGAAAATGAGGGCTTGTGAATTCGCAGTCTAAATGTCGAATCAGCTCGTGCTGATGACCAGACCAGACACCTTAAATAAACCTTTTAGAGGATACACACCAATATGCACTTTTGTAGGTTTAAAGTGTGTTTTATTTTTTTTTTTTTAAGGCATCAATGGTTTGTATAATTGCAGCAGCAATAAATTACTTTCTAATTATATCGTGAATTTATTTATTTGTTTAAATATAAAAAAAAATTAACTATGTAGCTAAATAATCCATTAGTACATGTGTGTAATGTTGTTTGTATTCTAATCAGTTTGGCAGATGATATAAAAACCCCATGTTGATGGTTATTTAATGCTTGAATTAAAAAACTTCACAGAAATATGACACGAATAACTCAGACATGTGCACGTCAGGATCCCGATAACACACTGATCCCATACCACGAGGAGATGCTACTCATGCTGTTCACGATCCAGCAGACCAAAATGAGTTGATCAGGGGGTGAAGAACCAGTGTCGTAAGGTAAATGTTTTAGTTTTACACTGTTGTATTAGACACGGGTGAAGCTGATCTCCAGTTGATCAGCGTGACTATATAGAAAGGTGGGAAGTAACGAGTTACATTTACTCGAGTTACTGTAATTGAGTATTTTACTTTTGAAACTTTAAAAAATCTGTCATTTCAAATTTACTTAAGTAGATTTTGTTTGACGTGTTTAACTACATTTTAAATTGTTTTCATTGCTGAGGAAAAAAATATATATAAATAAAATAATGCAAGGCATAAAAAACAGTTGTACACTGTCTGATTTCGCAATTTGCATCATAAATGACATCAGAAAAGGTGATTAGATTTTTGCTGTGAAAGTTTAATTTGTAACGGTGTTCCTTCAATTAAAAACAAATACTTTGAGATTTATATCTCCTTTCCCTTCATGAACAACACTAGAATCCACTCTAAAACTCGGTACATTTTTACTCAAACTTCAAATGTGTGACTTTTTACTTTTACTTGAGAAAACGAGAGCATCAATCGGTCATTAATATCGTCTTTAATGAGGTTCAAGCTTTGTGTAGCTTCGCTTTGGATTTTATCGACCTGTTTTCTAAAATATGTACACAGCTTTTCCGATTTAATGTTAGTTTGAAAGAGAAAATTTAAAAAACGGACAGTAAAATAGCAATATTTCGATTTTTGAATAAAGAAAGGACACTTGGTGTCCCTGCAGATGTCCAGACATGCATATGCATGCACACACACACACACACACACACACACACACACACACACACACACACACACACACACACACACACACACACAATGATGCAATCAACACATCAGATATCCAAGTTCAGAGCTCCTAAATGCCATGTTTTCAGATAGGATTATAATACTGTATTTATCTATATATTTTTTTTTTAGTTTAAAGCTGAGGAAAATATCTGTGTGTGTTTTGTTTTGTTGTATTTTTATGTATTTTATAGTATCGTGTTAAACCTAACTCTATTGGTTTTCCTCGCAGATCAGCGTGACACGGCCCGTCAGCAAGTCCTCCATGTTAACAGCGATGATCCCCGAGTCTGCCTCTGCCTCCCCGCCGTCGCCCAGGGCAACAAACACCTGCTGGGAGCTGGACAACTGTGATTGGTCAAGCCTGACGATCTGTGCCGCCCCTTCGGCTGAGGTATGTTCTGTCTGGATCACCTGGTTGGAAGAAGAAAAATGTGATGGAGTAAACAGTGAATTTTGTGTACCGTTTTTTAGTTCCCAATTTGCAAGATCATTAAAAATGTGTTAATTATTGTGTGAAAATGTGCCTAATTAATATTATTTTAATGAATAAAAAACATGTATCCTATTTATGATTGCAGACAATCAGCAGGATCATGAATAGTCACCATTTGGGTGGTGGAGCCATGATTCTGTAGCTCCTCCTCTTGGACGAGCTGCACGTGGTTGGTGAGGAGATGCTGTTGAAACTCCGCTTCAGAGTGAAAGGAGAGCGAGCAGATGGTGCAGGCGAACACGGATCTCTGCTGGCTCACGTGTTCGCTCGACATGTGCTGCTGCAACTCCTGCTCGCTGCTCAGTGCACGAGGACAGTACCCACACTTCCACGTAACGGCATCTGAGAGGACGCACGCATCAGACAATAGATAATCATCAGGCACTAATGCTAGCGATGTGATTCACCCAGAAAGAAAGAAATTCTTGACATCCACATATTAGATCAGGGGTCCCCAGAATTCTTCCTTTCTTTAATGGGGAGGTCGAGTCGGTCACGGGCCGGAGTGACTACCAGTATTATTGTTAAAATTTAATAATGATTTTAAATATATTTATTATTCCTTCTAATGCCAGATTCATTTATTATTTTGTTCTGCACCGTTTGGACAAATGAGCATCACCTATTACAAGAGCATTATTACTATCATAATGTTTTTTTTTTTTATATTTATTGCTATTGAAATCAAAACATTTACTTACTTATGCATATGGTTGGTGAATGAATATAACACATACTTAGGCTATGGTAATAACTAGCGGTCGACCGATAGTGAGGTTAAATCGTACTTGCTAATGACCAATTATTTACCGATTTGGATTCTGGATAAAAACTTTTTTATTACAAAAAAAAAGTACAGATTTATAAAAATGTGCTAAATAAAAATAAATCTATTATTTAATAAATAAATGCTAAAAATAATGCGGATGATAAATATCAGATAGCGCTCTCTGTGCAGCGTGCAGTCTCGTGCCTTAAAATGAACAGCCCGTAGTGGCAGTTATTCACCTATAGGGGCCGCTCTCGTAAAGATAGCAGACCGGAAGCCGGAAAAGTATGAATTTTTGCCGATAGCTGATATTTCCATCGATTAACTATCGCTGCCGATTAATAAACTTCTGTTACTTACCAAGGGGAAATTTTAGTTTGAAAGCCAACCTTTATTATCAAATACAGATATGATATGAGTAAAACATATTTAAAATAAAATGTTAAAATACGTCTCTGGCATTGTTCCAAATGTGGGGGCAGGCCGTAGATTGGGGACCCCTGATATAAGCCATAAATGCCAGCTTTTCTTTCCCCTAAATCCTTCAGAAACGCATATTTGCCAAAAAAAAATATATGCATAATATTCACCTGCTTGTCCTTCCTTTACACCTTCATCAGCCACAGCACGGGTTTCTGTAAAAAACCAATACGATTGAAATGCTGTTTAAATGTTATGCATGAACCTGTACTGAACTGAATTACAGGCAGGCAGTAAGCAGACAGCCCGAGGCACCTTGGTCCTTCCTCACCTGGATGTTTGGTTATGTTGTGTTTAAACAAGCTGCTCCTGTTGCAGAAGGTCTTTTCGCAGATCTTACAACGCAGAAGGTGTGAAATCGAGCGGCCGCCCTCTGCCGTCGCCTCGTCCGGGTGCGTGGTGCGATTGTGGTACCACAAACCCGAGAGAGTCTGATACACGAACACACACAATAAACAAAACACACACACATCAGTGGATTATATTTTAACAGCCCTGACCAGGTACTGACGTGTTCAGAAGATGTGGTGTGGTGATTTGTTCACCTGGTAGGATTTATTGCATCTCTGGCAGCTGTATGGTTTGCTTCCGTCGTGGACGCTCATGTGTTTCTCGAGCTGGGCCTCTGTGCTCAGGATCTTGCTGCACTCGGGACACTGGTGCAGCTCTTTAGGGTGGACCTCCTGAATGTGCTCTCGAAGCTTCTCGAGACAACCGAAGCTCACGCGACACTTCTGACAGTCGTGCGGGTCGGAGATATCTGTTCAGGGTGAGACGGGTGTGTAAAATCATTGCTGATCAGTAGGGCTGTAACAGTACACGTGTTTGTAATACAGGGCTTTCGGGTCGGCGTACATGTGTACCGAATACAATCCTCAGTCTACATGCGGAACATTAACAATCCGTGTTTCCTCATGAAACATATTAAGTGACGGACCGCAAGTTTGTTTGGTCACTGCATGGCACTTAAGAACTACTTAAGAACTGATTATTAATCAATTGTACAGGGTGTGTGTGTGTGTGTGTCTGCTCACTGTGGAAGGTCTGCAGGTGCACCGAGAGCCCGTTGGCCTGTTTGAAGCCTTTCCCACACTCTCGACACACGTACGGTTTGTCTCCTGTGTGTGTGCGCACGTGACGCGTCAGCTCGATGGACTGCGCGAACGTTGCCGAGCAGTACTGACACGAGTACATTTTACCTGAAACATGTGAGAAACAGAGTAAGGACAGATACAGACAGGTCAAGGACAGGAGACACAATGCGAGGTGGAGTGCTGCCGTACCCTCCGAGTGCTTCTTCTTGGTGTGGTAGGACAGCGCTGCAGCCACGGCAAAGCTCATGTCACAGTGTTTGCAGCGGTACGGCTTCTCCCCCGTGTGCAGCCGCATGTGGTTTTTCAGGGACGAGTTGGCGGCGAACTTGGCGCCGCATTCCTCGCACGCGTACGGACGTTCCTCCAAATGCTCTGTGCGCCTGTGGTACAACAGACCTGCAACCAGACGGCAAATCTGACATGTCTGAGAGCTTTCCTACTGATTCACGATCAGTTTATATCACTCATCTACTTCAGCTGGAGGAATGACTCTGGATCAATGCTGTTATCATTATAGATACCCCGTGTCACCAGGCTGTTTTAATGATGTAATAGGGAGTTGTGGTTCCATGGTTAAGGCTTTGGGTTAATGATCATAAGGTCAGGGGTTCAAGCCCCCAGCACTCCTAAGATGCCATTCTTGGGCCCTTATCGCTATCTGTACCTGTGGCATTGACCCTGCTCTTCCTGACAAGCTGGGGAAAAGGGCGAGGTGGTAGCTATGGGTTACTGATCAAAAGGTCAAACCCCTGGATCTTCAAGCTGCCACTCTTGGGCCCTTGAGCAAGGCCCTTAACCCTCAGTGCTCCAGGGGGGCTGTATCATGGCTAGGGTTGCAAAGGGATAAAAATTTCAGAAACGTAATTAAATGAAATTTGTGCTTTAAAGCTGCAAATGTAAGGCGATGAAGTTTCCTAGAACTTGAATCTGAACATGAACGTTTGGAAATTTTATCCGAATACTGAGACACAATTTTATGTATCTGGATCTGATAATGTTATAAATAACATATTTAATTTGTTCCAGATAGACTATAGAGTGTTTATGCTCACCGGAAGGGTGTTTAAAGGTCTTCCCACAGAGCTCACACGTCACCGGCTCCACTTTCTTCCTTTTAACCGGAGGGCCGTTGTGAGCCTCGACTCGGTGCTGCTGCAGGGCCGTGACCGAGGGAAAGGATGTGGAGCACTCGGTGCAGCGTTGCGCTCGTTCTGGACACAGCGCACACTGCTTCTTGTGCTTCAGAAGACGACACTTGAAATCGAAGCTCTTGTTACACCACTGGCAGCCGTAGGACACGACAACATCCTTCCTCCTCCTGTGCGGGCGAGATTCACCCTTCTCCTCCTCCTCCTCTTCTTTCTCAGAACCTGCAGTATCCTCATGATCTTTTAGTCCTATTTAAACATGTGCAATACAGTACTTATAAACCAGGCCTTTTAAACACACGCCCTCAAAAACAGGCCCTAAAACAGGGGGCGGGGCTTTCAGAAAATGGAAAGCTAGTTCTGAAGGGGTTGCCTGGAGTTGGTTATCATCATCATCATCATAATTACAGGCGCCTGAGTGCGTGATGCTTCTTTCCTGATCAGATAATTAATATTCTAAATATATTAAATAAATAGAAAATGGCTATAAATCTGCCTTAAGCCAATCACGCATGTTTTTTTTCCCCCTCTTTGGATATATGTTAAAGCCTCCATTCTAAACGATCAGGAACCTACCAACATGTCCGAGTTCCTCGATGAGAACAGAAAGCTGTGGGAAGCTCGTCCGGCTCACAGACAGGAGGCGGCAAAGCGGACCGATGTGCTGCGTCTCCTCGCTCAGTACTCGGTCCAGAACCTGCTGCATGGACTCCGTTCCTCCGCCAGCACCTCGGCAGCTCTGCAGGAACTGACACGATCGAGCAAGAATGTGGGGTTACGATGCAATCGTGTCATATCAATGTTATAACGAGTTTCCAAACGGTAAACAGTAATTACATCATTATTCATAAGCTGAATAAAAAAAAAATTAAAATAAACATGTAGGAAATCATATTATGAACACGTATTAATTGAATCCAATAAGAGCGATCAAAAAGCAAGTCAAAGTGTTTCCTTGTTTGTTTAATGGCTTTTTGATGGCAGGATCCATGTAGGTATAATAAAACATTATAGCAGTGAATTCAGTAGTTGTATAATTAGTTACATGCAATGAATTTTATAACAATTATTGTTCGATTAGCAGTGTATTTCACATACGCTCACCTCAGCGACGTCTTTATCGTGGTCCACATCACCCACAGCTTTTTCCAGGTCGGGGATTTCATTGATTGTTTCCAGAATGAGCTTTTTGTGCTTGAACAAGGCATCTACTCGTCCAACTAGACACAGAAAAAAAAACAAGCTAAAGAAAGACTACTGAGAGTGATATGGCAGCTCGGTGAGGAATTAAAGGTAAAATATTTAGACATATTTTGGCTTCATGTACAGCAGGGATGCGCATTTCCATAACTGAGCCCGGTGCGCTTCGCGTCTCGATGCATATCCCATTAAAGATACATATAAAGCAGCTACCGATGCGATGCGTATATTTATGTTTATATTCCACTCTTTTTCTAGCATTTGTCTACTACAACAGCAACTCATCTGTTTTCAAACGTGATTTGCTGCGACTTTACTACGTTCAAATGCTTATTTTTAATGTTTGTTTATTTAATTTATGTACAGATCATTTCATTATTATACAAACATTTATTAATTATATATTCTAGATGCTTAACCACAAACTTGAATATTTTATGCATGATTGTCCACTTGCCATCTGCAATTATCATTAAAAACAATACAATTGTTGAGTTACAAAAAAAAAAAAATGCTTCACCTTGCATACTCAAATGCTTTTTTTGGATCTTTTTTTATAAAAAGAAAAAACCAGCATGAGTGAATTTGTTCAAAGGAGAAATCTGACATTCGCTCCTCAACAAGCAGCACTATAAACTTACAGATGTCCAAATTAAAGATGGTTAAACTCGATACGTGACTTTTTTAAATCGATGCATCTCATTGTTAACTTTTATGGCGACGTGCATCTCTGAATCTTACCTTCTCTACTCTACATTATGTTCATGTTTGACTTCACAATTTGAGTGAATCGTTTTTTTCTTCTACTTCTTCTTTCGCCTGCTTCCATCTGCCTCTTTCAAAACAACTACCTGCATGTTCTCTTCCTCCTCTTTTCTCCTCCTTCGGCCAACAGCAGCCCAGTTTCCACCGGTACCCTGTAGGCTAACGATACCTGTGGCAGTCATTGGTAACCCGGTCCTCGACCGATACAGTATGAATTTCTGATTCGTGATCCGCATATTTGATTTGGCACAACTTTGGACCAGCACTAAGAGTGCACTGGCTTGTGCAACCCTAATGGCTATGATAAGAAATGATTATTATTATATCATTATATTATCAGTACCAAAGAAAAAAAAAAGGATTTATACCGGTGTGTATGAGTTCCTGAGCTTCTGGTTTTGCTCTGATGTCCTGCATCATTAACTGAAGGTCTGGGATGTGAGTCGTGGCCCAGAACAGAAGCCTCCACACCGTCAGAGGCTGAACTGGACCTCCATCCAGAGCAGCGTTGAGCAGCTCCTCCACTTTACCGTCAGACTCTTTTTGCAGGACCTACGAACACACGCACGATTTACAGGACTAGATTACAATAAACAAAGAGAATTCACCAAAAAGGGATTATATATTTCATGAGTGAGTCAATAGTTGATTATAATCTAATAGTGTAATAAATATGTAACTTCTTTTTTTTTAATTAAGCCATAAATTATAAAACACTTCATAACTAGAGAAAATAAACAAATATTGCAGAATATATACCAAAATCTAAATATGTATTGAGATGTATCTTCACTAATATACTAAAATATGTAAAAGGGGTTGTGAAAGAAAAAATATTCTGCTGTCGTCGATATGAACGCAGTTTTAACACAAAATATATCCTTGTTTAATATTTAAAGCAGTGCATCTCAAAGAGCAATTATATGCATCAGGTTTTTACACAAGCGATGACTCGACATGACGGTTATGTTTTCATCACGTTTTCTTCAGTTTTGCTGAACAAATGTAAACGTTCCCAATGTATGAAGAAATGCAGAAGAAATTGCGTAACTATCCAGAAAACCGTTATGTGTACGTGTGTATGTAACCTCTCTCTGCTCAGGCGAGATGTGAGGCCCTTCCTCCAAACCCCGTCTGATGATCTGAGAATCCAGGTTCAGCTTACGCAGTGTGTTCTGGAAAGTTCTCAACAGCGACATGCCAACGCGCTCGTCCGTCCTCTGATCTGACGAGAGCAACATGCAACAGAAGCAGCTGAGTCTATCAGAAATACTGAAAATCCCTGTGTGTGTGTGTGTGTGTGTGTGTGTGTGTGATACATTTCCCACTCGTTCCCATTTAGTCAGGATACCTGCAGATTTCGTGTTTCCCTCCGCCGCCTCCTTCAGCAGCCGCAGTACAGATGTTTGCTCTATCCCTTTCTCGGTGAGCACGCTCATCAGCTTCTTCAGCACCTGCCCATGACTCTGCTCTCCGCTGCACTCCAGGAGAACCTGCAACATGGGATTTATCCATCAACATTAAGATCTTATTATAATCTTTTTTTTAAATAATTACCAAGTCTACAGAATTCCTAAGGTCAAACATGATCTTTTTTTTTTTCTTTCTTGTTCTCTCGTGATCGATGTTCTCGTCATCTCGACATGACAAATGTTTCCTCGTGATCAGTACTTCATTTTTCTGTCCATGCACCCACTGCCACAAATGGATATGGTTATTAACCTTTTGTAATGTGGAGATGACGAGAAAACAAGAAAGAATAAATTTTTACAATGCATGGCCTCTTAGGACTTCAGTATAAATCACAGTATTCAGTAAACTTTAGACAAAGGTGTAGGTTTGGATTCTTAATGTGTGGTGCGCGCCCTCTAGTGGGGAATAAAGGCATGACACGTGAGGCGCAATGAACGGCAGGATTTCTATCTTTTTTTTGTGTGTGTTCTTCGTTGATCTTTATTTATGAGTTTCTCTATTGAAAATCCAACAAAGTTCATACACTCAACACAATCACAAACAAACAAGTGGGTCATTAATGCAAGTAAATTAAAACAACATCAGTTAGGGTACTGAACACAACTATAGTTATTACTTATTTTCTGGATTTCTTTTGTAACTTGATGATTTGATGTAATTGATTGAGAAGTTGATATGTCAATAAAGTCATTTTAAAACGAAGTATTTCAACACCCTTTTTTGGGGGGTGATTGAGGACAGGTGGGGCTTAAAAATCCACCCTAAAGTGGGGAATGGCAGAAAAAAGTTTGAAAACCACTGAATTAAACTCACAGGATTCAAGTGAAAGGTCAATGAAGGTAATAATTCATGATGATAGTAACATTCATTAGAATTTATTTTATTTTTTATGTGTGGATAAGTTTCATAAACCTCACTCTAAAACTCGTGGACAAAGAGCGTTGCATTAATGAGATCGATTGAAGCATTCAAACCGTCTGAAATGCACCATTAACCAAGTGCATTCTGGGTACTCCCTTACACCACTGACTGAAACCCCTACTGCGCACCTGCTTCACCTCCTCCCTCTCGCATCTGTCCGCTGTCTGAGTGAAAAGTTCAGGGATGTTCTCGACACCTTTGAGGTAGTCAGTCAGGTCGGTAGCGAGGCCATGCTGATATCCGGAAGACCTGGCAACCTTTTCCTCAGATCCTCCTGATGGAAAATAAATTGTCATACATGTGTGTTTAAGGGAGAAAAAAAATGCACTTTAACACACTGCAGTCAGAACAGTGAAGTTCTCGTGGGAACCGAAACTCCTCTTCTTCTAAGAAGCCCACTGTTGTTTGAAAGGTGACCAATGTGCTTAGACCTTGGAGTTCAGCTCGTATCTCTTTGGATGGTTTCCTTGTCTTCCATTTACACTAAGCCTTCTGCTCAATTTAGGTGAAATTTTTCATTCTTGAAAACGTCTAATGAGGTTGGCTGAGGTCCCATAGACCTTCTAAATAATATTTTATATCAATCAAAAATCCAACGCAGAGTCAAATTTATATTAATAAATTAATAAAATACGAGGGGCAGCAATTAATTTGGTTCGTTATATTTCAGAAAATAATTGGGTTTTTTTGTCGTACTAATTCGTATACCAACAGATTTGTGCAGACTGATGGGATTTTTTCATTAATCATTCTACCTTTAAGATCCAGCATTTTCAGCTTCTCCTCATCCTCCTCCTCCTCCTCCTCCGCTGACTCCAGATCAGGCTTCAGGTTCTTAATCTGCTCCAGCAGCATAATAACAGGCTGGACCGAGACGTCACCTCCTTCCTTCACCTGGTCCAAGAGGCGCTGGAAAGCCACACTCGGTTCTCCCTCGGAACACTCCAGAAACATCTGGGAAGGAAATTATAAAAAAAAATAAAAGGACTTCACCAGCAAAACAAATGTGGAACTAATCTGGATTTCTATAAAGACCTCTAGGTGCTGTGAGTGTGCACTTATTTTGAGGAACAGAATTGTGCTTGTGAGTCTCACGTGTCGCTGCTGGTTTGACAGCATGTCCCAGGTGCGAAGGATGTTAATCCAAGGCTGGACGTCCTGCAGGATCTTGATGAGGTCGTCACGTTTGCGAGAAAGCAGCTCCACAGCGCCATCTTGTGGTCAAAAAATGGTTACACAACCACAACCATGTATAACACGATGCTCATTTCAAATTTAACATGCAAGAATTGTTGTATTTTTACTGTAAAAAAATTCAAGTTAATTAAATCGACTTGAATGTGGAGAATTTACTTAACCCAATTTGGAAAAACGTTTGAAAAATAAATACCGGAATCAGACATCAATAATATTACAAGCATACATCTGTACTGTTTTGATCTTAACTAGCTGTATTAGGCTGAAATGGTCACTCAGTGGTCAAGATGTCAGATTTCTGCTCAGAATAGCGCAAGTTCAAATCCCATCACCACAAATCTTGCGGTGCCGGGCCCCTGAGCAAGGCCCTCCCTTGTAAGTCGCTCTGGATAAGGATGGGTAAAGAAGCTTTGCTACATGCCATTAATGTAAATGTATTTGGTATTAAACTCTAATGTACTAAATGTTTTTATTGTCCTATACATTTTAATGAACTCAAAGTTAGATTACTATTAGTTCAGCAGATTACTATTAGCATTATAAATTAATAATCAGTGAAACTTCTGCAACTTTAATTGTAAAATAATTAGGGTTGCAAAGGGGTGGAAAATTTCGAGTAAATTTGGAAACTTACCAGGAATTTATGGGAATTAATAAGAAATTTATATATAAACTGTATCGTACAGTATACAAACATCAATGCATGCATCTTGTTGCACATCACACAAGGACGCTTTAAACATAAAATAGTGGAATATTTATATTTTTGCATGAATATTCTCCATTAAATCTGTTTATTTTAACCAAAGATTATACCACATTTAAGTTCCCTGTTAAAGGCGGAATTCACAGTTTATTTCCATTAATTCCCATGGAAAGTTTCCAGTCTTAAACATTCCTGGTATTTTGCATCCTGAAACATTTACTTTCACCCAAAACAACTTAGAATTTTTTTTGGCTCTTTACAGTAAAGAGTTACTCTGTTCTGGAGCATTTTGGATCCATTAGATCGAATGTCAGATTATTTTAAAAATGAAGTAACACCAATTATAAATATAAACATTAAATAAACACATTTCAGTGTACTTTTTTTTTCTCTTTAAACCATCCTAAATGATTATCTTAAATACTATAATCATCATTTTTAGAAAGTATTTCATCCAGGAATACCTTGGACATAGCTTTTCAGCATATATTAGATGGTAGGAGGAAACCTGAGAACCCAGAGGAAACCCATAAAGATGCAGAAAAAACATGCAGAACAGCAACCTGAGCTTAAACCAAGTCAAACCTGGAACCACGGAGCTGTGAGGAAACAACACTATCCACATCACCACCATGCTGCAATAATTAAACAGTCATTTTAGTAAAAAAATAAATGAATAAAACAAATCACCGTTCTGTGACTCCTGTCTGTTTCTCGGACTCTTCGAATTGTCACAACATCCCTGTGAGGAGAACTCTCGTCCAGAAGCGTCCAGTCGTCTCGGCTCGTCTGAGTGATCTTTCACACCCTCAGCACCTCCGGACCGTTTCACGAGCTCGTCCAGGAGGTTCTTGCAGCCAACAGCCACGTCGAACATCTGCAGGCTGTCAGCGGCGGCGACGACACGCGTGAAGTCGTGTTTTCCCGGCACCAGTCTGCCCAAGTAGGCCATGTCAAGCAGAGAGGAGAACTCCTGCTCCGTGACTACTGCCGTGTCGATGGAGATGCTGTCCGAAGTCTCAAGGAGGGACTTGAACAGGAGACTGGAGGCGGCCAGGACCACTTTGTGTGCCGGATGGGTCACGTCCCCCACCAAAATGGTGCAGTCGCAAAACAGGGACTCTTTGCGCAAGGTGTGCATTTGCTGCATCAGCTGGCGGCTGTAGTTCGGGAGCTCCATGATACACCTGGGCAGGTGAGAAAGTAAGAGAAGAGACATCATTTTATTTAAAGAAATGGGTTTGGGATTAGATTCAAGACAGTATATTCAGGCAAGTGGGTTTTTTAATAGGACTGGGTAAATATACAGTACATTAAAAAACCAGAGAGTAAACTGTACTACTGCTGGTGACAAAAAACTAATGTGTTACAAAAGTACAAGAGTTACATTGAAAACAATAAAACAAATGATCAAACAGAGAGATTAAAAGCAGGGGGGCAATTCAGCACATTTAAAAAAACTCGAAAAAAGTATTAAAGAATCACAATGATGCAAGAAAACAGGTCAAGAAACTTAAAATAGAGACTTTACACTGAATCGAAAGTTAAAACGAATGATACATTTAATTAAACATTCAAAGAGGAATAAATGATGAAGCAACTCCTGTCTCGAACTCACCACAACACACGTGACCTTATTATTATTTTTTTTAAGTAGTTGAAAAGAAGGTTTTGGGCTCGTGATCATTTTAATAGAAATCAATCAGTGTTTGAGTTTTAATATCATTCTATTAATAGATCAGTGTGCTGAGAGTCACAGAGTCTTTACACATAAACTGAGGTGATTAAGTAAAGAGTCTTGTGATAAAAATTATAACAGGAACATTATAGTTATAATAAATCATAGTATTTTGGATACTTAAGAACATTTTAAGGCAAAAACGTTTGTACTTTTACTCAAGTGAAAATTGAGTACTTTTACTGGAGGAACATCTCACCGAGTGAATCTCTACTTTTACTCTAATGCATGGTTTGTGTATTTGGTCAACACTGGCAGTCTGTCCGAGCAAATTTTGAACAGAGATGTGATCTGGGTGTGAGGCAGGTTCTGAAACA
Source organism: Silurus aristotelis (assembly GCF_946808225.1). Taxonomy (NCBI): domain Eukaryota; kingdom Metazoa; phylum Chordata; class Actinopteri; order Siluriformes; family Siluridae; genus Silurus; species Silurus aristotelis. Next base: position 1,890,815 of record NC_139601.1, on the reverse strand, counting down.
TGTACACGTTTATACACACAACTTCTGGAAGCCGTTGTAGTGAATCCAGCACTAAGGCTAAAGATTTGAAATTTTTTGTTCAAGTCAAAAACTAGTTCAGCAGCAGCATTCTAAATAAGTTGAAGCTGAGATCCAGCAGAGGCCCTCAGAGAAAATGCACATTAAAAACTCCTGATCCTGCTGTTTGTATTGTATTGTATTCGGTGTGTGTGTGTGTGTGTGTGTGAGTAGTTTTTATTCACCTCATCTATAATAGAATTCTGACCTTTAGGCTTACTATTCCAATAAAACAAACCATTTCTGAGTATGTTTTATTTTGTAAATATCCCAGTTAGTCCATAAAGAGTCTAATCAGTCATCTATAGAGTCATTTGCACATTTTAACCCTGAATTATTTTTTTTTATCTCAGGAAACGTCCATTATTCAGGACATGGAGTAATATAACTTGGGCACCCAGACTGACACGTGACTCGGTTCGCTTCATAACTCATTCCTCATGACTAGCTGCTGCCTATGCTAGCTAGCTTAGCAACCCAGCACTGGGGCTGCTAAAACACGCTCAAGTGCAATACACATTAATTAAAGGCGCCTTTTCCCCCCCGAACATGAATGTTTTGTTTACACACACAGTACTGAAGACACAGAGACCGTAGTGACTTCCGCATTACCTTCAGGGTTATTCAAATCATCCGGCTCTTTATTTAAACTCCACCAAATGACAACTTTTTTTCCCCCTCTCCTGCCAATAAAGATTCCCGGTTTTGAAAATGGCGACGTGCTCGCCAGTGCGCATGCGCGAGTTCTAAAACCTCACTACATATCCCTTTTATGAATATTAAAACGTTTTTGTTGTTAATAATAATAGAGTAATACATGTAATAAATAAGGCCATATGCAAATGATATGTAATGCATTTAGGTTTAAATATAACGTGTGTGCGCATATACTGAATGCACGTGTATTTACATTAATGTACACTGTATAATTAAAGTTTATTATATACATGTTTTCTCTTCTACACTGATCTACACTGGAGTTTAAACGTATTACTTAAAAGTTAAAATTATTATACACCTTTTCTATCTTCTGATTCTTTCCCTTTCTTGCTTTCTCTGTTCTGATCATGTAGTATTTAATGTCATTATCTCATAGCTCCAGTCTTAAAAAAAAAAAAAAAGACTTAAAGGAAATTAATATTTGCAAAAAAAAAAAAAAACTTGGAGTAAAAAGGACGTAAAACAAAAAAGAATTAAAAGGAAAAAAAGACTTGCAAAAAATGTTGGAAAGAAAATACTTTTTCAAAAACTAAAAAAAATTAAGGAAATAAAGAAAAAAGAAAAAAAAGAATTAAAAGAAAAGAAGTGCAGTGATGGTGGTACTGGGGTTACAAAAAAAGGAAAAATTATACTTATTTGCATTTATATATATTTATATTTAGACTATAAACAATATTGATTCATATATCAGCATTTATTCAGTTTTGGTCATATCAGAGTCTACGAAGAAATCTACAATATGTACAAGAGTGCAAAAGCTTTCGGTGAAATCTGGATTTACAACAGAGAGAACGGTTACTGAGAGAATTCCCAACATGGAGGGAGATACAGGGGGCAAAAAAGGTGAAAAGAATAGAATATTTCTGTGGCATTCAGAAAGGGAAACACGTTTATCCTTTTGATCTGTTCTCACATTTAACTCTATATGACCTTGTGAGGAAAAAAACCAAAAAGAACTTTATTGCCCTTATAAAAAGATGAACAGAAAAGAATCACACACACTTCTGCATTATATTTCAAGTAACAGCAGAACATGTTTTAACTGTGTATAGTTTTTTTCCCCCTGTTTAGTACAGTATCCTTTCATGTCTTTCCAGATGTTGCTTTTTCCGGAGTTAGAGTTGATTTTGGTGTGGAAAAAAAAAGAAAAAAAAAAAATAGGTGTCCTTATAACCACACAGATACGTTTTTAATATTGAAGTTGCTCATGCATTCTTTAGGAATATCGGATAGACGCTGCGGTGTGTAACCATTGATAAAATATTCTCCGGAAGCTTTTACAGAAAATAAAATAACGAGGGCGTCTGAAGGTCAGCCCGTCCTCTGGAGCTATTATCACGCTGCCACGAAGAACGAAGGCGCTGTGATATGAGGTCTCGATCCGTATCTCTTCACAGTCATGGGGTGCACTTACAGAATGCATCAACAGCTTAGAATATTAAAAGCAAACGCATGATTTTTTTTTTTTGCTTTAAAGTAAAAACAGACGACGCTAAAGGAATTGTAACTAAGTTACAAAGCCCGATATATATATATATATATATATATATATATATATATATATATATATATATATATACAAAATCAGACTCTAAACAAATCTGACTTCGTTCTCTCAGTCAACCTCTTGATGTAAATTCAAGCTTTATTTGTTTCACACAGATGCTGTCAGTGATCACATCCACAGCCCGTATTAGTGTCCCAGTAGTCCAGTACCTGCAGGTTTAAACATGTTTGTTAGTAGATAAAATAGTCTTTTAAATAAAACGTCTTTGAGAGGAAGATACGGAAGCATACAGGAGGCAAAATTCAATTTAAAATGTACTGTGCAAATTTTAAAATGGCAATGCATTTCTGTATTTAAATTGACATTTTCCATTACCATTAGTGCAAAATTTATTGCAAAATTATATCATTTATAGTTGCCATTTTGCATGCTAATATTAACGCTGTATATATTGCAAAATTAAAAGGGTGTGTTATAACTGTTTACATGTTGTTTTTGCACATGTTTAACAGTACACTCTTTTTGCCCATTGTAATTGTAGAGGCAGGCTTACTCACATCCTGTGATTATAATCTCCACTCAGGAGGTACATTTTTACCATTTAGCAAATAAAAAACAATAATAACGCCACCGAACTTGGTAGGAAAACCGTGTAACACTTTTACCCAAAAATACAACACACCGCTTTAATTACAATGAGCGCAAACAATCCCAACCCAAAAATCCACAGCGTCCAGGAAGAGAAAAAATGTAGATCAGTTTGTCTCACACAGTACTATATCACATTATTACATCATATAACAACATATTTAAAACAGTGTATTTCAAAATGCATTCTGAGCCAAAGGTGTAGAATAATGATTTAAAATTCTTTTTGGAAACATTTTGCTACAAATGTCTCAGCGTTATGATCAGAGTCTAAATGCATTAAGGACAAACAACAATCATAATAAAGGATCGTTTTGCCACCATTTCTGCTTGGAAATGTTACATATCAAATCGATTCGGGTAATATATTTTCATTTCGGTCTTGCAGCTTCTAAAGCGTTAAAATTAGTATGTAATCTACATATTAAAACTACTGATGGAGAAGACAAATGTAAATGATATCATTAAATTTTCATTCTCTACCAAACTTTGCAAAGTTTGGTAATGGAGAATGCAAATCTAAACACAGAAATACATTTACATTACAATTAAATTGAATTTTGCTACCTCTACGCTTCCACTGGAGGAAAACATGAAGCCGTTCCTACCTTTAAATCCTTCTTCAGGTAAACAGACTGGGATGAGAGGGGGAAGAAAAAATAAAAAATAAAATAAAAATAAAAACACAAGAGCACACATTTAATATTACACGAAAGGAAAGAAAATATGCAGCAACGACAATAACAATATAGCAAAGGAATATTTGTATTTTTATTAGATATTAAAAGTGCTCACCTTGGTATGCATCGTCCATAGCTGCGTAATCTGCAATTGGCTCATCAGCCTATGACACACAAGATGGTCAGGGATAAGCAAAATTTTTCACCAATTTGAAACGCAGAGAACGCGAGGATACAGTCGTACCTTTAGACATATGATGCTTTCTGGAAAGACTCCAAGGCTTCCTAGCGTGGCCGAATCATCGGTTAGCGATCGGCCATCTATGGACAGATTTTGGTCGAACGGCGCGACAGAGAAGGCGTGCATGATCTGCGCATGCGTTAAAAAAAAAAAAAAAATTAAGCTAAACTGCTTAACACATAATACACCCCAGTTTGGAGCGAGAACGCACACACGCGCACACACACGCGCACGCGCACACACGCGCACACACGCACGCACACACACCTGGATCTTGAGTTCCTTAAGTGTCTGGTTGGCGGAGACGATGAGGGCTTTCTCCCCGCGCAGCTTCCTGTGCCGCATGCTCCGCCGAATCCCTGATTTCCCCACAGCCACACAGGAAGTGGAAGAGGATGAGGACGAGGACGAGACGGCGACGGCAGAAGTTGTCTCGCTCAGCTTCTGACGCTTTGCTCCGTCCTCGGACTGCGGTAAGGAAAGACGAGAGGGACAAGCGTTTAAACACATTAACGGTTACAACCAGTGATTATAAACTCCCTCTGCTTACCAACGCTATGTCAACATTTTCATGAACATCTTCATCCCAAAGAGTTACATATTGCTGCTTTTGTCGAGTGGAGTTTTTTTTTTTTTTTTTTTTTTTTTTTTTTTTTTAAAGTTTCACTCGGGTTACCTGATTGAAGTCTGGGTCTTTTTCTCCTTCTATTTTGGGCTCTTCTCTCTCCTCCTCTGCTTCTGAGCCACTCATACTGAACTCCTGAGCAGCCTCTTTAATTATCTACACAGAAAAGAGGAGAGACAGAAACATTGAGCCATGGCAAGAAGCTGCAGAAGTCATATTACAGACTTTGAGCTGACCTTCTTGTTGTCGACGACTTTGCGCACATAAACAGTGGCCTGAGCATACTCCCGCAAGTCCCTCTGCTGCTGGAATATGAAGCCCTCACGACATTCTCGACACAGCTCTGACAAAACACACAATTACATCAAACATCACACTCATTAAAGCATGGCTTCTCTTTCTCATGGAGAACAAATAGAGAGCTGCCAAACTCCAAAGTGTAGGATTTCCCCCTGGTCTAAATAAAAACACGTGATAAACGTCAACGACCGATTATAAATGTATTATCCAAGTTTACCAGGCTGGGTGTGGTACTGCACGTTCCCGTTGTCCTGCGACGGATCGTGTATCCTGCATATGGAGATGGTCTGGTCCACCAAAAACAGCCTGCAGATCACATCCCATTCAGCTGGCCAGAGCAGAGCTACACTGTGCAACGAAACCACACACACACACACACACGCACACGCACACGCACACACGCGCACACACACACACACACACACACACACACACACGGATGTTCTTAAAACCAAAGCTTTGAAGATCAAAAGCAGAACCTACCACATTATGGTTTCACAGGGAAAAAAAAATTGGTTAGAATTTACTCACTGCTGAACATCTCCTTGAAGCAGGGAGTCGTATGTGAACATGAAGCCTCCATGAGGGCAAAGCAGGATGCTGTTTCCAATGCTGGACACCGGGTTCGACTTGGCAGGCTTTCTGTAATTGTGTGTGTGTGTGTGTGTGTGTGTAATGATAAAAAACATATTGCAGCAACACCGAGAACATTTTAACAAACAATATATTTGACAAATTTTGGAGCAAAGTATAAATTCACCTGATAAATTTTTTCCACTCGTCAACAAAGAACAATGGCACGATGTACAGAATGTCCGTGTCCTGCAGGCAGACATCATTAAAGACATTGAAAAAACGGTGAGAAGAAACATGCCTTTGTCTGATTTCTAAAATCCTAAATCATTCTTTATTTATTATATTAAACACGGTAATAGGAAATTATAAAATCTACCCTAGATTGTGAAAGTGCCGTCCACTATGGAGAAAAAAAGATCATACCTGAGGCCACTTCTGCAGTGATGGACGATTCTTCTCGTGGAAAAGATTGAGGAGAGAGCTCTTTTGCTCATTGGCCATCATTCGATTTAGAGCCTCGTTCTCTTTACCTTCCCGTTCCAACCTCTAAAAAAAAAAAAAAAAAAAAATTCAAATGTACATCAGTCAACAACCAGAGGGAGCATTGTTTTCCCCTTGAAGATGGTGATCACAGGTTCAATCCCCACAGGCTTCAATTCCATAAACAGCATCAGTTCATAAAACGTTCTTCTTTTTATTATTTTAAATAAGCTACTTATTCTGTTTTTCATAATTTGTCCTTACCTGCAACGTCATATTTTCATTATTGGAACTATAGTCAAAGTTCATGTATAGACACGTGTTGATCTGCTTATTAAAAATTTAACGGAATTAAATGAATTAAACAAAAACAAACAAAAAAATTGTTCATTTTGAATAATGAGATTCAAAGAACACAGACAGTAAAATGATCTGATCTTCCCAATGCAAATGCCAGTATATTTCCACTTGATTTCCACCAGAGACCTGCAGGGAACGGACAGTCCTGATTTCCCTATCTGCACTAACGAGTGCGGCGCGGGACAAGGTATGATTTTTGTGGCCGGTAAAATAGTAGTGTGTGTACGGTTTGCGGGAGAATGAAAGCATTCGCGGGACTCCCACAAAATGTTCTTTAAAATATATTTCATAAAAATTACTAAAAATACAAATAAACTGGTATGTATCTAATGGACAAAAGCAACAATGGCAACTTAAATAAAATAAAACGATTTACAGGCACAAGGTCGGAAGCGAACTCTCATGTGGTTCACATGCGGTAACTACTACAGCACGCCGAGGAACAACGTCTGAGGCGCAACCACAGCGGAGAATCTCTGAGTGCTACAGAAATGACTTCATTATTAAAGAAAGAAACAAACAACACAACAAAACCTTGTCCAATTGATGGTCTATGTTCTGAGAAGTTCCTTGTTCATGTCCATGTCAATGCATTGAAAATTAAACTACTTATACATTTTACCTGCGGACGGAAGCGGGACAAAGCTTAAATATTGCAAGCGGGAGAAACGGGAACGGGACAGAACTTTGCGGGAGCAGGAGTGAAAAAGTCTCTACCTTAGACATCTTCTGCTCCTCTTGTTATCAGTTCTTCTGTTAAACCAAATCTGGTTTATTCAGTTAAATCCAAGACCTTCTGTAGTATTGTTGCCAGAGACATGTTTCCTGAAGCTGGATGTACAACTGTACATCATGTCCAAGACATTTAAGGCTATATTCTTTAGTGTTATGATGACAGGTGTGTGGGTGTATGTGTGTATGCAGTACCATGCACTGCTGGCAAGCCTCCTGTTGATGCGTGAACTCTGGTGCTTTGGGGAAATAAACCTTCAGCTTGCTCCAGACCTCGCTGGTGACCAGCCGCCTCTCACTCTCCTGAATACTCAGACCACCTGGAGTGAAAACCACACACACGTCTCAGTATACAAGTATGCATATATGTCTGTTATGAGCAGGTTATACAGATGTTATAAATGTTTCATAGAGATCTTGTTGGAATACGGAATTATAAAAAAAATGACTAACTGTGAGAGCAAAGAATGTCTTCATTGAAATTCTTCATCTCATCTTCATCTCTGTCGTTCTCCTTTTCACCATCTGTTTACAGAGAAAGAAAGACGGCAATCATTTAGGTTGTAAAAGCGTTTACTACTAATGGTGATTTGAATGCGTCGGTTTTAATCCTGATATCCCGACTTCCTGTTGAGACGTTCTTTCACTTTCAGAAGGTCAAAAGACCTCGTGCATCGTTCGGCTTTAAAATCTCCTAAAATGTACAACGCGACCTCTTTCACAAATATTCTTTTCTTCTTCCTGTTGTTTTTTTTTTATTTTTGGTCATTATGGTCTAACTGGGAAACTAGTTTCACAAGTTTACACAGAGACTATATTTCAGCTGACCAGTGAGATGTATTTTGGTACCATTTTAAGTTCCAGGTTCAGCTGTTAGCTTTTTCGGTCTGCAGCTAACCATCATCTCGGCAGTGAGCGGGATCCACGTTACCTCTCGGACTTGAGGAATTTTCCCCGTTCGTTTTGCAGTCGCTGTGTTTGGTCTCCTCTTCTTCCTCCTCCAGCTGCTCCAGAGCCAGCTGCCTCCACTGCCTCAGAGACGCCTTCCCGACCCAGAAACCCTGCTCGTTACTAATAAATGGCACGTGAAATTTAATCACGGTAATTCCCAAAGTTTCATCCTAAACCCAGTCTTTTTTTAATTCACTTTCATTCACACTGAATACCTTTTGGGCTGTGCCTTGGCGAGGTTGGTGACCTCTCTGTAGTCTTCATTTAGTTGGTTTTTTAGCCTCAGGACACGGCACCGTCGCACTACACACTCTCTGCACAGAAACGACCCTACGCGCACAGGGAATTCTTATAATCGTGCGGTCTCGTGATCCGAAGTGCAAAACAAAGCGATATGAATATTACTGATTCGTACCATCTATTCTGGGTCCTCCACCATAGCGACTAAAGAGGATCTGAGCAGCACAGTGGGAAATGCGCTTGGCCTCGTTCAGGCGGTCCGGGTGCAACTTTCCGTGTGAGCAGAGAAAACTGCTGTTGTCAATCTCTTTGATGGCTGTCGAGTCGTCCAACCACTTCTTCAGCCATTCCACAGGGACAAACTCATACGGCTCACCTACGTGGTATAACAATCATCCGTATCAGAGTTTTACTTCCTTTCTTATTTCTTTATCAATTTATTTTTTTTAAACATACCCTCTTGTGGAGGTAGAAGCTCATAGAGCTCTTTGACCTCCACATGCTTGGCCTTGCCCTTGTCCACACTCTGTTTCCTCATATCTGCCATCTCACTGCACCACTCCTCAAACTTTTTGTTGTCCTGGTCCACAAGCTTCTGGAGGAAGTCTGTAAATAAATAATAATAATAATAAAATAAATTATTAATAATAATAACAAATAGGGGTGAAAAAAGGGAAAACATGATGTCCATGTACCTGATGTAAATATAAGATATTGAGGTCATACCTGGCACCTCTACACTGGTCTGGATTTCATCCTCCTGCTCCTCCTGCCGTTTATACACCAACATATAGGCGTTTCTCGAACAGTGAAAGCCTTTGCTATATTTAGGCTTCCGGGTCTGTGACTTCCCAGTTTCAGCTGATGGACAAGCAAAGGACGTATAAAGAGAAGTACGCCGGCTACACATTACAATCCGTTTGATTTAAAAATAAATAAATGAATAAAGGTTTACCGAGATCCTCCTCGATGCCCAGCTGAAGCTTCTTGCCCTCCATCTTTTCAATCTCCTCGTCGTTGAACTTGTACCAGTCGTTGGCGAGAGCGTCTCGCACGTGAGCGATGTAGTGGCCGGAGTAGGCGCTCACGCCGCGGTGAATCAGCACGGCGCTCAACTCGTACGTACACTTCTCCTCTAGGGAGGAAACAGCAAAAAACTCACTGAGCAAATAACATTTCAAAATGGTAAATCAAATTCAAAATATAAATAAAACACAGGAAATAGGCCTCAGTGACAAAACAAACTGGGGGGGTGGGGGTTACCTTCATCTTCCAAAAACGGGCTCATGTCAAGGACTTCTGGAAAACTAATATAAGTGTTTAGCTTCTTTTTGTGACTAGACTGCCTAGAAACAGGGGGAAAAAAGAACCGAAACATGTTATTCAAAGTAGTTCTCTACTGAACAAAGAGAAAATCCTCACACAGCTAAAATAATTATTATACTAAAATAATACAATACGCTTATTCTGCCTGGTTTAGACACAGTCCATGCCTATGCCATATATTTCTATTTCCTTTCATGAAATGTTCAATAAAAATCTGATCTGATTTATAATAGGAAATTTAGTAGATACATTAGACTATATTAAAGATATTGTCACTTTTTGCAGTGATTCTACTGAAGTGTGTCTCAGTCCAACATCCTGCATAATATTAGTGCTCCCAAATTACCAAGATTAAACTGCATGAGTTGGACAGAGAAATCACCTGGTATGTAAACACCAGGACTATGAAATGATGCTTTATATGTGTATCTATACTGATTACACACACACACACACACACACACACACACACACACACACACACACACAGTACTATATATGAAATATGTAATTGGCAGAAATCTACTCCATTATGACAGTGGACTTTTTCCACTTGTAAAACGACCCAACGTTTAGTGGCTGATTTGCAAACACTAAAATAATAAAAACCGCACGTAAATAAACCCTGCTGATTTTAATAAAGCATTATGTTGAAAAGTCCAGGTAGCTTCTGTAAACTCGCCTATCAAACACAAAGCGCATGAGCTGAAGGTTGAGAGTCCGTGGAAGGCTGTGGAGCTTAATCCGACGTGTGGCACACTGCTTGCTCTGACAGTTCTCGCAGAAGTATCGGTTATCACCGTCTAATTTCTCCTCCTGAACGCCACCAGAGAAACAACAACATAAAATTTGCATCACATCACAGCATAAAAAAGTGAAAATCGGGAATGGCCTGAAAGTTACAACACAATTCTATTCACTGCTCTTCCAAAATAACTACATCGGGACTGCTGTGCTGAGAAGCATCCCATAATATTCAGAATACTTGGTTGCAGTTGATCACAGTAAAAAAAATTATAGATTAAAATAAACTAAACAAAATAAGAACATTTTAAAATACACAAGTTATAAATGAATGACATTTGTTATTATAGATTATCGCACATAATTGCCCAAGATATTAACAATACATAAGTGCACGAAAATCTATAAATATAACTATATCTATATTATCTATATCATGGACCAGCTGTTTAACACTCAAAGCTGTTTAACATTCACAGCTCTGGTCGAGTTTTAAATGGTTTATTCCTGTTTGTAGTTTGGAGATGTTATTAGGAAAGGAAAGGCTACCTTGAGGAACTCTGTGATGCACTCTGTCAGGTTTTTGTGCCCTTGTATATTGAGCTCCAGCTCGTAAAACCGAGACGGTAAAGCAGACGATCGCCCGCACTGGTTACATCTGTCCCAAGAATAAAAATCGATCCATTTTAAATCAATAACAGTATAATAAAAATGGTAATATTTATCATCACATGAATACAAATCAGTGAAAAAGTAATCCAAAACATGTATGTGAATAAAAGTCGATCAAACAGACAAATACAGCACAGTTTAATGAAGTGTGTGTAAAAAAAAAAAAGAGAAAAAGAACACTATAATGGTTTAACAAGGCGCCAAAACTAATATTAAAGCACATAAACTCGGACATTTGACTTTATAAAACCCGCCAATAAAGAGCGCTTTACCCCAGGGATCCCCTGTGTCTCAGATACTTTCCAGGTATAAAAAGTTCTATGGTTTCTGACATTATTTAGGTGACTCTAAATGGTCTTCTAGGTCTATCAAGCTTTATTGATCTATGCTTTGATCCACTGTAAAAATTTTTTTAGAAGGTTTAGCTTGTGTTTGATCATTTTTATCACAAGGAAACTATGTATAAAATGACGATGTGTTGGCTGAATATAAACACCATATGCTAATATTTGACAGGATTTCAGCTCTGTGTAGTGAATGAGAACGTTATAAAACTTACACTGTAACGTAAGAAAACTGTCCACAGAACTGCTGCTGAATCACATTTTGGAGGTTCGGATCCTTCTGCTTGGACAAAGTGTCTTCGAGGAGTGAAAGAAAGAGTTTGGAAAACTCCTGCGCGTCCTGTAAACGGCGAACGAGAAGATGGCTGGGTAATTAGGAGAATATTATTCCAACATTGTGAGATTTTAGCACTGTTCGGGTCTGTGATTAAATATCATCAATAAATAAGCTGCACTTAATACGATTAAATCTATTTACAGTCTGATCTCCACGATTATAGACCTGCAAACCGTTTCACGTTGGAGACCGTTTACCTGCTGTTGCCCCGTATCGAGTCCCAGCGCTCTCACCAAACCCGATGGGTCGATGTACCTTCTGTTGCTGTTCTGCAGCAAAGCAAACAGGTACTGCAAATGTTCACATATCGTCTTCGCCTCGTAATCTGGGACAGACAAGAGCGGGATTATCACACGACCTCATTTTAACAATAACCTGTTTGACTGTAAAATAGCATCCACAGATCTCTAAGTACAGATTATTCATATCAAATCTAGATATACAGAAAAGAGCTTTTTTTGCCATTTCAAAACTTCCACTGAATGAATTATGCTCACATGACAGACCTACAATATGACTTCCAACACAATAATTCACAGACCCTCTCATCATAAACCACTGGAATGTAGTATTACTCTATCAATCACTTTATACTTGCACTCTCAGAGTAAACAGAGTCTCCCCTGCTAGGTGGAGAAAGCCAGCTCACCTGACTCTGCGTTGTGCACCTCAGCTCTGGAGTTGTGACACTGGTAAAGCAAGCGGCGCAGTTCCAAGTTGTGGAACCACACCTGGAGAAAAGTGTTCACGTAACATGTGGCACCGAGATTCGTCAGGCCCACAAATGTGTTCTGCAAAAAAAAAAAGCATTATAATTTTTTTTATACTACTTTCAATAAACTTCTTGTACAAAACAACTCATGCATGTAGAAGCTCAAATTACTGTCAAGTAGTGACACTTAAATGGAAAGCGATGTAACAGCAAAACATAAAAAAGTACAGGAAGTGAGCTTAGTGATCATCGTGTCATTTCAGGAGGTAGGATGCTCAATAATAAAATACCTTGTCTCTTCTTTCAGAGTTTGGGTCATCAATGTTGTGAAAGGCATTTTCGTCAATTTCTCCCAGCCACGATTGCTCCCCAATTCCTACTAGACAATTCGGGTTCCCTTTGCAATTTCTCCTGTGGGACAGGACGGGATAAAATGGTTATTATTATAATGTTTTACGCAGCACCCTTTAAACATGCAAGCGTTTTTTAAACATGCTGCAAAAACACATGGTCGCATAAAAATAGACAAAATTGAAAAACTATTATAATTTTATTACTATTATAAACATATATCGAACAATTAAACTGTAATTTCAGCCTAATGATCAACATTTGCACCAATTTCTAATCGCAGATCTGGAACAAATCAAAGAGCAACTCGTTTGAAAAATATTGTCGATACAAAACCATGGAAAACCAGAATACATTACAACCGATGTCCACAACATATCAAGTCAAAAACATTTCCTGGGGGGACTTTGCCATAAAATACACCCGAATACAAATCCTGTATCCTGCATAATCAAGTCAAGAAGCTCATATTGTCATTTCTACCATATATTTGACGCAGTACACAGTGAAAATGAGACAATGTTCCTCCAGAACCCTGGTGCTACACTAAACAACATAGAGCTACAACACACAACATAAAGCTACCTAAAGTGCATCGAGTGCAAACAGTGCAGACAAAAAAACGTTGCAGACAGACAACAGAAGACAGTTTGGGTCTAATACGCATTAAGCATAGGAGTACAGCATTGTAAACATGTGCAGAAGCTGATGAGCAAGTACACTAAGTGTATATTTAACACGAAGTGTATATTTATATGTATATACAGAATCCCTGCAGTGTAGTGTGGAGTTCAGTAGGGTGACGGTAGATGGGAAAAGCCGGCCCTGAACTTACTGATTCTGGTGCGTACATTCCTGTATCTCCTTCTTGATGGAAGGAAGTTAAACAGATTGTAACTGTTTAATAACGCTAAATAGCGGAAATCTAAAAAAAACTGAGAAAATCAAATCTCAAGGTAAATCATTGCGAGTAAGAATCAGTATCAAGAATCGCCGCTATCAGTTTTGACAAGTACCTTGGTATCGGATCGAAAATATAATCAATAATATCGCCCATCCCTAGTGGAGCAACTCGACTCAATTCGACTCAGTGAATCATGTTGGATTGCAACTCAATGGCATCAGTGGTGAATTGAGGCGTATAGTGTGAAAAAGAGAGGAGACTGACACTCACCCCAAACAACAACAACAACAACAAACAACAACAGGAGTGGGCAATGACTAGAATCTGAGCTCATTCCTGATTAAAAATAAACCAGTAGTATTTGATGAGTCTGAGAGTGCAGTACCTGCATGTCCCCCTCTTACACGCCGATACCCTGACACGGTACGCCAACTCGATGTGCTCCTGCGTTATGTCCTCTGGTTTCACGCTGTCCACCCACCTCCAAGCGGCTTTCTCCAGCTGCAGACGAGGGGCCATTCTGCAAAAACAAAACCGGGACAGAGAAAAAGCACAAAGTCAAAGCTCCGGGGCATTAGAGCCGGTCATCTGGTTCGCATGTCTTAGCTAAGCTAGCTAACGCGCAATGTCGCAGGGGTTTGTGTTGTAAATGTAAAAGCGGTTCCCTCAGGAACTTATCCGACTAGCTAGAGCATGTCCCCCGACCTTACAGCGTTAGCATTCATTTCATTTATAAAATGTTTATGATATCTATATATATTTATTTTCTGTGCTAATTAGCTTAGCATTAGCACCTACCGCTAAAGCTATTTCGGCGTCATTATTATTACCATTTGTATTATTGTTGCTGCTTCTACACGGACACTAGACTAGCCTAACTAGCATCAGAAGCTAACCTGGATACGATGACTAACGTTAGCAAAACATTTAAAAGAGAACGGTGTGCGCGCGAACCTGGGGTCCTATTCAGCAGGAAAGAAAACTCTGCTCAGTGGAGACGCTTTTGATCATGATTTTTTTTCCCACATTTTATTCTGGTTTTGTATGTTTGTATTTAGCGCCTTTGGTCTTTTAAAAAAAATAAAATAAATATATATATATTTTTTTCCTTCCTATGTTTCAAACTTGTTTGTGGCGTGCGTGCGTGCGTACGTACTTACTTACGTATGACGCGGTAGGGCGTGTGACGTCATTCGTGTGCCCTGCGTGTAACCCTGTCGGCGCGGGTGAGCTACCACGCATGCGCACGCCTGAATCTATTTTGTGTAATGAATGCTTATAGACAGTAAACAGACTAATACAACCATTAACTAATAAAATTGTAAACAATGACAAGAAAGTAGAAAAAGGGAATTTTTTGAGACTTACACCTCATTAAAGATAGGGAGAGTTTAAGAGAAAAAGCTTTTTTGAAACAGGTATTGCTTAAGTTCATTCATGAAATCAAAAGAGAGAGGTCTGGAGTTTGAATAGTTGCATCTGTTTATGTGGAATATTGCAAGTAAAATCAGATTCACTACATTTTAAGATCGTATTTAATAAAACCAACGTTTGTTATTGTTCTCTTTCTTGAAATGGTCTATACATATTACATCATTTTATTATTCATGTCCTTATTATATATATATAAGAAAACGTAACTCAACGTAATGCGGTATCAGTGGGAGGGTTATTTATCCATGCATAAAATAAAATAAACTGAAGCAAGTGCGGAAAATAATCAAATTTTAAAGAATGAATTTTTTTTGTGGCCCGCTCAGTACCTGTCTGCGGCCCGGGGGTTGGGGACACCTGGCCTACGGTGTTACTTTTTACGCAGAATTAGTTAAAATAAGGGAAGACTCTTCTGTTAAAAGATCACATGAGTATTAAGAAATTCAACATTCTGAATACCATTTAGGTGCTCTTAATTACTTAAGCGCTGTTGCCAATTTGTAAGTGGAAAGGGAGAGCCATAGGATCACGTCTGATCAGATAATATTAGGTTGGGTATTAGGTTAATGGATTGATCTTATCTAATCTTATCTTATCCTATCTTATACAGGACAAGACATAATGTATTGATGTCCAGGTAGTACAAACCAAATGATTGGGTGTGTAAGAGTAATAACTTGACAATAATACCATCATAAGTAGGAGTGAAGTTGTAACAGGGTAATAAAGTACAGTTTACAGTGGTAGCGGTGCACAAGTGATGCTCCTAACTTCACCTCTAAACCCGGGTTAGGAGACATCACAGGATGGTCTGGGTGTCACCAGAGGGTCACGCTTCATGTAGAACAATCAGGTCTCGCCTTCACCAGGCAGGTCATTTTTATAAGGCTAGAGAGCAAAGTCAGGAATGTTTAATACAGGATTCCTGCTGACAGTGAAGCGTTTACATTGGAGACACCTCATGACTCTGCTTGTAATCCACACGTTTACTCTCCTTCACTCACACACACTGTATATTTTGTTCAGAATGTTGTCATTTTGTAGCATGTATTGTTTTAATATTTTTCCTTCTCCTTCAAATATGTTGTGATGCCGATTGGACAGAAGCAGCTCTTTACTTTTATGCAAATTGTTTACATTAAAGCACTGAAACGTTTTTTTTTTCTATAGTACCAGCGTATACCAGGACTTCCCAGATATGCTCGAGATGTCTTAAAGTCCAAGACTAATAATATATTAAGAATTAGCTAGATATTTAATAAAACTCAGAAGGTCTGTATGGTTAAGTTCTCTGTAAGGAAATACATTTATTTAACATTTATAGAAGGATTCTCTCGTACTAGTGCTTTGTAACAGTCAGTTTTCCTACATGTGAAAGGCTTCAGGACAGAGGAATTTACGATGTCTTATTTACATGACAAGCTGAGCTTATTAAGTATTGTATGAGGCCATGTTGGTGGGTAAAGAGACCTGATGATCTTTTTAGCTGCTTCTCACAAGAGTTTTGTGGTTAGAGACAGCTGATTTGAATGCTCAGGGATGGGCAGGATGTATGATACGTGTATTTTAAATGTGTATTTTAAATATAAAATAGGATTTTGTATTTTATATTTGTTAGGGTTGATGGAAATCGCTTCGTACTTTGTATCAAAATATTAGTTTTTTTTGTTTTTGTACTTTTAAAATACTGTTAAATACTTTGTAAGAAGTTCTACATGATAACATCATAAAAATGCAGCCTCTGATTGGTGCCTACTCAATCCTACTCTCGTTCTTTAACGTTCACAAGAAGCTGATGTGCCTTCTTGTTTTGGCAGGTTGTGTTGAGAGTCCAGGAGATGTCTTCTGTCATGTTCACACCATAAAAAATTTCACTCTTTTTGTATGTGCAGTGGTGAGTGGCTTGCTCGGGTCTTCTTGAAGTTAGCAATCTGATAGAGAAGCTGGGAGTAAACAGTTTTTTTAGGTTTTTCATGATTAGCTGCAGGTAGTGGTGGTAAGTGTGAGCGCAATCTGAGCAGTACAGACAATTCTTCAGCGCTGGAATGATGGTGGTTGTCTTCATTGGTACTAAACTCTGGGAGATGTTGAAGTCGGCTGTGAAAGACACCAGCAATCTGTTTAACACCATAAAGTCTTTCTGCACAGTTACACTTTGGAATAACTTCAACATAGAATAAACGGACTGGTATCTGAATTCAATGCAGGTCATGTAACATGTCATGCGTTAATGGGAAAGGGGCGGGGCACGTCGATTTGAAGGGCGTGTCTAATTAGCATATTCATGCATTATTCAGCGTTACTTCGGCACGTGTGCCTCTGTGCCTTTTCTTCTTTGACACTAATTGGCGTTTATTTATTTTTTTGTCCTGCAGCCTATATGGGGATTCAAAACGCTATTTTATTTTTATTTTTTTGGGTGGGGGGTCTCTCGGCTTTGGTAAGTGCGTGTAAGTGTCCACACTGAGAATGATGATGATGATGATGATGATGAAGGTGGTGGTGGTGATGGTAATGATGGTGGTGAATGGAAGGAAGCCCCTCCTTGTGAGCGCGTGGTCTTTTTGGAGTTGGTGCCCTGTTGCCAAGGAATCGGCTCAGACGCGTGGACTTGACGAGGAGGCATCAAACGTGGTGATGATGAAGCAGGACGCGCTCCTCATCCACCCATAGGACATAATAACGGGCGCTTCTAGGAGCCACAATACCGGATCATGAGGATCATATGCTCCGCTTTATAAACTCTTCAGATGGGTGAAATGTCGTTGACGGATCAAAAACTCTAGTGCAACTTTGGGGGGTAAAAAAGAAACTCCTGATGGCCAGACTTCAGTTTACATGGTTTGTTCTTCTGAGTTTAGTGCCACTGCAAACTGGTGCCATCGAGACAGGTGAGATTTTCATCCAATTTTTATCCATGACATTTACATTACAATGATATCTGCTGCTAGATAGTATTTGAATAAAACAAATATTTCATTATTATTAATTATTAATATTATTAGTATTTGTATTTGTATAAAAACACTTTTCTCACTGAAATTAGTTATATCTTCTTTGTACTAAATGAGTCATGATTTCATTTAGAAATTAAATATTAATCTTTGCCTGACATCTAGCATAGAAAAATACAATCCAATCTCTCGCCAGTTACCAACATCTGCTTAGGAATAAATTCTAGACACAAAATCATATACAACACATCAAAATCCATTCAAATGAATAACCACGTAAATGAGCATGCATAATTAAGTCCAGAGAACTAATATATTTTTTAAACTCGATGCTTTCCTTTCCTGATAATCTCCTGCTCTTGATCTCAGTGGGAACCCATTCTCGATCGAGAGCATTTGCATTTGTTTCCCGAGCAGTGAATAAGTTTTACGAGAAGCCCACTGTTCTGCTCCTGCTCATTTCTGAGCAAACTCAGTTCAGGAAACATGGTTACGGGATATTTTGAAGTATTGTTTCTCTGCCACTGACTGAGGTTTTCTCAGGACATTCCAGGAAGTCAGGCATCAAGGATTCACTAGTTTCCCATGGTAACAAAGCTAATAAACTTTGGAGTGGTTATAAATCTTCCTATTATTTGGTTCTTGCCCCAGATGGGAGGGATTACGCAGCCAACTCCCTTTTTTCGTTTCGTTAGGCAAACAATTAGGTTTGCTTTGGTCTCTTGTGTCCCATTATCACCATCTAAGAAGGGTACAGTGGCCCAGAAAAAGGACACAGGTCTATTTCTTTTATCTCAGCAAACACATGAATTTCTTGAATCCCCCAATGTCCCAACAGTGAACGTGGTGGATTTTTGTGGCCAGACCGTACGGGGGGACGGCATGGTCGTCCGGTCTCACCAGGAGTCACGTAGGTACTACTTCGTCAGCATGAACACCGACTGCCATCTGACCATGCAGGCAGCCACGCCCCGCGACAAGGTGCAGTTCCAGTTCCGCTTCTTCCTGGTTTACAGCCTGCTGCGTGTGTCACCCTTTAGCCCTGTCCCCTTCATCCCAGAGTCGGCCTGGGGTCCCTCGCAGTCGGGTTTGACACGGCCGGACCAGCGCTTAGACCATACACTAGACGAGAACCAAGGAGATCCCTGTCACACGGGCTCATACATCCAGTTATATGATGGGCGGGATAAGATGGCGCCCCCTATCGGGCCACCACTTTGTGGAAAGAGCTTGCCACGGCCAGTCCTGTCCACTGGAAACTACCTGACTCTGAGACTGGTGACCCGGGGAACTCAACCACGTGTGGATTTTGTTGGGGACTTCACCTCATTCAGGCTGGGTAAGAGCTCACTTAATTATAGTTATCAGCTTCGATCATCTTCCACTTGTGCACATGGTGCATTGTTAATGGAAAAAACCTTTAAACTTTGTGTACATTGTTATTGATCTCTTTCATGAGACGGTTGTAATGTCGTGGCAGGTCCAACACACCCATGTTAACAATTTTAAATGATTGATCCATCACAAATGGTGTCCTTCTCCAGGCTTTAATCACTCTGAATGCAGCAGTGAGCCTTATTTCACCTGCCAAAATGGGAAATGCATCCCAATGAGTCTGGTGTGTGAAGACGACAAGGGAATCGACAACTGTGGAGATGGATCTGACCTTCAAGATTACCCGGGATGCACAAGTCAGTACACCTTTTCAAAATGTTTTCATGCAAGCTTTCATTGTGTCATGCACAAAAGAAACTGGAGAGGCGGAAACTCAAAGTTAGAACCGTGTTTGCTCCGTTTTAGATCTGTTGTTCACGGCGAGCACACATCAGACGTATGTAACTCCTCCGCCCATGATGAGCATTGCCACCGTGAGGGCATCAACTGTGGAGAAGTGCAGTGGCCCAAACCTCATCCCTGACACTGATTCTGTCACTGGTAAGCTTAAATTTAATTTAAAGAATGAACACTTTCTGGATGTTGGGATTCAAGAAATCCAGTCTGTCACATGTTTATATCATGTTTTTAAATGTTCATTTTAATTCTAATGTTTTCTTAATGTTATTTTCTTTTAACTGAGAATGTTGTCTACACAAAAAATCTAATATCATTGTAAATTAATAATGAATAAAAAATGCATTATGTTCTAACTAATGCTAACATTAGCACCAAATCCTTAAGCATAAATCAAATATATTGTCTTTTCTATATTGTTTTCTAAACAAATTTTAATGCAACAAATTTGAATTGTAACATGACTATATTTTCTTTTCTTCGTTAGCTAGGTGTTAGCATGAGCAAGTCTGTAGCAGCTTTGTTATTGCTAGCTAGAATCCAGTTTCTTAGCTAGGTCAATACTTAATGCTTCTTCTTCTCTTATTATTATTATTATTATTATTATTATTATTATTATTATTAATATTATATAAAATCTATTAAAAAACAAGTTTCAAATATAAACTAATTGTGTTTGCTACACGCTAGCCAGAAGTTGCATTTTTCAGTCACGCTTTTTTAAGAGAAACTCTCTGCAGTCTTACTTTTCTTTTGGCCTTATTGGGCAAATCATCGTTTTCTATTAACCCTAGAAAAGTTCACAGACATTGTGTTGATAATGAGATTCTTTGAAACGTGCTCACACGGGCGCTGACCCTTCGTCTGTGTGTAGCTTCTCTCTTAAAGCGGCCATTGTGTTTTATGTGTAAGTAATGGCTAAACTGAAGGACAAAGGGCATAAAGCTAATTGGAGGAGCACATGAATGCCCGCTGCATCTTCCTGTGGACAGAGCTATAAATCAACCGTCAGCTCTGGTCACCAGGATCAGCGAGTGCCCTAGGACCATTGTTGGATTTATGTGTCTGTAAATAGGTACTACGCAGGCTAGGCCCAGATTAGCTCATTGTGTTCAAGGAAGTGTTCAAAGGTAAGACTTGCATCTGAGCACAGGCTCAAGTCCTCAGAGAGTCTTTGCCATGAGGTCCCATATTAAAAATCCAGGGGTCAGTATGAGAGAATTGTCCTCAAAGCACCACATTTAACTGCTCTATTAGAAAATACACAAATTTTTATGGTTCTGTCAAGCAGACAAAAACATGTACATGATAAATTAGACGTGTGGCTTTTCACGGTTACATGACATACACCTGTTATCACTTAGGGTGTACTCACTTTTGTTGCCAGTTATTTAGACAACAATGGCTGTATGTTGAGTTATTTTTAGAGGACAGTAAATCTGTACTGATATATAATCTGCATATCGACTACTCTAAAATATATTCACGTTTCATTTCTATAGTATTGTCCCTTGAGAAGATATAATAAAACGGTTGCTGAAATGTGAGGGGTGCACTTATTTCTGAGATACTGTATATTTTTTGTTTTGTAGTGGCACCATGCAGGAGACATATTTGTTCACTATATCTCCACATGTTCCCTCAGATTCTCCTCCGAACGTGTCTCTGCTGGCGCTCTACGTGGTTCTGGGAGTGCTGGCCGGTTCAGTGGTGGTGTTCTGGTGCTGCTGGTCTCCCGGCTGGTTTATCTGGAGAGTGAGCGTGTGTCGCTTCCTGCCGTGCTGTAACTCCTTCTGCGCATCGTGTCAGCTGTGCAGCCGGAGCTGTTTGCAGAACAAAGAACACCGGCTGGCCAAGGTCACACCTCAACAATCGTCCATGCCCGCAGCCTCCATCACCACCGTGGCTGTGTAGAGTCCGTACTGTAGGACTCTCTGAAAAACAAGTGTCTGATGGAGGGATGGAGAAGGACACGTTGGTGGTAACGTGTTTATCACGGCGCATGTTCAAAAAAGACATGGAGCAAATGTATTGTTTGTACTTTTTTGTACTGCTGCTTTTCAATGAAATCAGTGAAGTGTTAAATTGTGTTCTTAAGACTTAAACTCTGTGCTGTTTTCCATATCGCTCTTTCGGAGGTTGCGAAGAAGGTGATGCCGGTGTTATTACAGCGATTCCGGGAAATCGTGATCATTTCTAACCAGAAAACAGACCTGAAAGAGGTATTTAGATTTCCCGAAAAGAGCATGCACAAAAGCCGTGTGAGTCCTGGCCGATTCTGTTTTCAAAAACCACAGTCCAAACAGTTTCACTCTTCCCCCTGAGCTTTTGTTGAAGATGCTTACATAACAGCTATGAGTCTCGGTGTCAGCTTGGTACGCTGCTCTGTGGTGATGAGGTGCATTTTTCCTCATGGCTGTTGCTCAGTTACTGAACTCTATCCTGTTCTCCAAGAGGTCGTGTCCTGAAGCGTGCACTCTGCCCTAATACGGCTCTGTAACGAAGCCAAGCACACGACTGCTCGGTTACAACTCAGTTACAACTCAGTTACAGCTCAGTTACAACTCAGTTACAGCTCAGTTACAACTCAGTTACAGCTCAGTTACAAATCAGTTACAGCTCAGTATTATTTTTACTTTAGTCCTGGTTTGGGTTTAGTCTCAGTTTGTATTTAATCTCAGTCTCTACCTACTCCCACTTTTTGTGACCTTGCCATTTAATTTTAATTTTGTGTTTAGTCCTTTTGGAGTTCAATCTCAGGTTGGGTTTAGTTTATCTTGGGTTTAGTCCTGGCATGAACACTGTCTCAGATTATGTTGAGTAGCTGTTTTGGTTTAGTCTCAGTTTGGGTTTAGCCACATGTTGGGGTTAGTCTCACTTTGGGTTCAGTCTCAGTTTGGATTTAGTTATGGACTAGTTTTAGTTTGCAGTGAAAACTGAGTCATTTTGATACATTTGTTACACTAACAATCAAAAACTGAGCATGAACTCAAACTGAAACTAAAACTGCTGAGACTAAACCCAATTCTACACCAAACCAAACTTAAACAAAGTCCTTTATCAGACCAAAAGCTTGTTTTGTATTTAGTTGCTTTCAGAAACAATAACTTTGCTCAATTTGCCGTGATCAGTAAAGACACACACAGGGGAGGGCGGGATCTGGCAGAAAATGTATCATCTAACCTTTATACCAAATAGAAAAGTAACTGAACCTGGGCTTAGTCTTGCTTTGGGTTTAAAAGCAGTTTGGAGGGTTGAGGATCACGTTTCCCTCTCGCATGGTGTCTGTTCGGCGCACTCTTGATGCCTTTGGTGTTGATTGTAATCATGATAAAGGTACACAGTGAGATTTGTAAGACTGACAAAATGTTATACCAAAAAACAAAAAAACTGGAGTTAGTGTCTCTTTGTGCTTTTGTATAAATATATATTATTACAGTATTTTCTTCATGCGGATTGTAAGGTGTTTTTGAAAGTAGTTTTGTGAGTCTGTTTTATATTAAGGAAAATTGAATGTAAATACAGATAGATTGATTGACTTACGGTCATTGAACATTTTAATTAAAAACACTGTGTTCAGTAAATAAAAAAGATTAATGATCTTAATGTTTTAATTCATAATAAGTATCTTTATATTTTGGGCTTTCGTTCGGAATCAAAATATCGAAAATATATTCGTGAGAAATCCTGAAAAAAAAATGTTTGTGTGTAAGTGTGTTTTTTTTAAAGGAGAGCGTTTTCAGGTGAATGAGGAGGAAAACAGAACGCATAAAACCCCAGTGAGGGTAAAGTGTTGACACTGGAGACTCCTTCCGTAAATGTTTGATAAATGTTTCCTGATAAAAAGTTTCCTTCACTTAAACCATGAACTTTTTATTCGAGGTTTGTTTATTACTAGCTGTCAGTTACATGGAGGGTCTGTTTTGTGTGTGTATGTGTGTGTGTGTGTGTGTGTGTGTGTGTTTTGTCAGATCCTGCTCTGGGATAAAGCTCAGTATTGACAAAAGAGGAGCGAGAAACTCTTGGCAATCTCTCGCACCTCAAACTGTGTGTGTTGCCGCTGTAACTACTAGCAACCTTTCAAAGCAAATCCCCTCCTTTCTGTCCCTTTTAGATGCTTTATATCATCACCCGCCCTTCCTTTACCCCAAAAAGCCGTCCCCGACTTTAATATCTGATGCCTTTTGTTGAAGCGGACGGATCCGCCTCTGACCTCACGCTTTTCTGTGTCGTCACACGTCTCACACACACACACACACGGTGAATGTAAAAGCATCTCTGATTACATTTGTTTGCTCTGACTTCACACACACACACACACACACACACGTTTATAATGTATTGTTTCTCTTTTATCTTGGGCTCACACATGTTTGTGTCCATGATTGTATAAAATTGTGCTCACAGCCATGCAGTACACTGTAAAGTACAGTTATGAGCACCTATAAAAGCTCAGCCCTTCACCTGCTGATATCCTTTTGCATTTTGTTTAGAAAATTTACGTGCATTTATTCAGCTCGAACAGGAATATGTTCGCATCAAAAACTAGTTTTTTTTTCCCGCCATGGTTAGGCCTGAGATGTGCATTTCAAGAAAACGAGTTTGCCAGAAACTAATATTGTTGTCGAATCTTGAAAAATATTATGTCATAAATATAATTATAAAGAAATATTTCATAATGTATACAAATTGAACTCCAACAATGAAATGTTTTTGGGTTTTTTTGTAGTTTTTCTGTATTCTTCTTCTCTGACAGGAACACGAACAACATGGAAAAAAACGTGAACGCATACAGAGACTTTTTGTTTATGAAAATAGAAAAAGAATAATTGGAGACAGAATACGGTGTGGGTTATTGAGGTCTTCTTTGGAACTTCTTTCTTACTTTCTTTTTGCTTTTTTAGATAAAGCAGGTAGTGACAGAATTTCTGTCTGTTAATTTCTCTCTATTTCTTTCTTTTTTCTTGAAGATTGTATATAGAAATCATATAGTGACATGACCTTTTCTTTCTTTCTTTCTTTCTTTCTTTCTTTCTTTCTTTCTTTCTTTCTTTCTTTCTTTCTTTCTTTTCTTTTCTTTCTTTTCTTTTTTTCTGTCTGTCTGACATTTCTTTCCTGGTGTCTTCAGCTCTTTTACCTCCAGCTCCACCTCCTGCCTTTTACAAACATACAACCTCTCAGGTCTCACCACAGTCCTATAAACTTCCCCTTTCACTCTCACAGATACTCTTCTATCACAAATCACTCCTGCTATCACTCTTCTCCACCCTGCCTGAACTTTTTTTCTGAAGACAATATTTTCATATCCGGTTTAAAATAAAACTTTTATTTTGAAAGCACAGTCTCCAGTTCCGATTTGTCTCACGTACACGCGCGCGCCTGCTCTGTTTGCCGGTTGGGACAGGACCCCGTGTAGAGCGTCAGTATAATCAGTGTGGAGTAGAATCTGTCTCTGTCTCCGTCCCTGTCTCTGTCCCGCGCTGAAAAATGTCTTACTGCAGGCAGGAAGGTGAGTTTTATTTACCCCCCGGTGGTCCTCACGAGGTCCGTGGTTTTCTTGTTTCTTCTTCAATGACATTGGTTTCTCATGTCGTGGGTTAGCGGTTAGCGGCACCCGTATTCCGGTAAACACCGCCCACACTCATCCGATTGGTTGTTTCTATTCTGGTTCTCGCAACCATTCGATAAAAAGCTGACTCGGTTTGTGTTTAGTCAATCCTAGATTAGGAGGCGGAGATTTGTCGGAATACGGGCGGGAAATTAATAAATGAGTCTTCAAATGCTCAACACCTGAGACATATTAAATCTAATACTGAACTCTGTAAATAAATCAGATGGGTTTGATCCGCCTGATGTTGCACTCTCTTTTTATTTCTCTCTCTCTCTCTCTCTCTCTCTCTCTCTCTCTCTCTCTCTCTCTCTCTCATTCATTTATTCCTTCCTTTCTTTCATAATAAACCTCAGTACATATTTATGTCTTCTGAGTGTGTTGGTTGTTTCTGTTGGCAGGTAAAGATCGCGTCATCTTTGTGACCAAGGAAGATCACGAAGCACCGAGCAGTGCTGAGCTGGTGGAAGACGACCCCAATGACCCTTATGAAGATCACGGTGAGCTCACGACACTAAACACCCGAGTAAAAGACATGATTAATGATAATGAGACCAGAGACCGAGACCAGGTTCAGAGACCAGGAGCCAAGACCAGGTTCAGAGGCGGGGACTGAGACTGGAGATTGAGACCAGGTTCTGAGACTAGGGGCAGAGATGGAGCCTGAGACCAGAATCTGAGAGGGGGCAGATACCAGGGGCAGAATGGATTATTCAAAGAGAATAAAAAGAACGATAGAGAGAGTGTGAAAGAGACAGAGAAAAGCAGATAAAGACACAAGGATGGGGGTAGAAATAATTAGGGAGAGAGAATGAAGAATGAAAGAGACGGAGAAAGAAATGTGCCAAATCATTCATCCTGTAAATACGAGAACACACACAGTCTAGATGCGTGATATTTTTGCCATTTCTCCCTCATCTACCTATGATGATGATGATGATGATAGTGATGATAAAACCAAAAAACTACGCCCCTCACCCAGCTCGGAGCAGATCCCGGGTGAAGAGTGAGTTAATTTATTGCCTTTGTGCCCCTGCAGGTCTCATTCTGCCCAGCGGAGACATAAACTGGAACTGCCCGTGTCTGGGGGGGATGGCGAGTGGCCCCTGCGGCCAGCAGTTCAAAGACGCCTTTTCCTGTTTCCACTACAGCAAGGAGGAGGTGAAGGGCTCGGAGTGCATCGAGTATTTCCGCGGCATGCAGGAGTGCATGCAGAAATACCCCGAACTCTACCCTCAGGATGACGACGACGAGAAGGAGAAGGAGAAGTTCTCCTCAGATGGCGATGTGCTCGCGGAGACCCGCGGCACTGACTCTGATTCTGTTCCAGGCTCCGAAGAGACGCCGTCAAGCACAGAAAAGTCTGCAGACAGCTAATCTCTTCTCTCTCTCTCTCTCTCTCTCTCTCTCTCTCTCTCTCTCTCTCTCTCTCTCTCTCTCTCTCTCTCTCACACACTCACTCTTTCTTTCCATACACACACACACACACACACACACACACACACACACACACACACACAACCTTTTAACCTCTGAACTGACCTACTCTGGCTCAGGAGAATAAAAAAAAAAAAGCTATGATGATAGAAATGCTAATAATGACTAATAATGCTGTAAACATCATGCCTGGATAATTTCCTACAAATCCAGGAGGAAGAAAGGCGTGAGTTCAGTGAAAATAAGTGGACTCCTGCTGATCAGACATGATGAACACTGTTCCTGTCTAAAGGCCACCGAGTCGCCTTTTCTTAAAAAAACAAAAAGACAAATTGTGACTGAATTGTTTGTCTGAGAGAGAGCTGCCTCTGTGTGTGTGTGTGTGTGTGTGTGTGTGTGTGTGTGTGTGTGTGTGTGTGTGTGTGTGTGTGTGTGTGTGTGTGTGTGTGTGTGTGTGTGTGTGTGTGATATTCCTGTACTCTCAGTGAGGAGACTCGGCTTGTACGATGAAAATGTGTAGCAAGACAATGTGGCTTTTCCAACATGGCCGCCCCAAAATGTTACACCGTGTTACCTGGTTTTATCGATTACTTTTGTGTTGACGCAAACATGTCAGCTTCGTCTCCCTCCTAGATCAAAGTGCGTAAATGAAGAACACGGCCGACAAAAGTCTTATCCGATGGAGGGACATGGCTGAGAGACTTGTTTTAAGACCACAACATAGACACAGGCTCAATGGAAAGTGATTTTGTGGGTGTGTGTGGGTTTCAGGTTCGAATTCCTGTATCCTGTCTCACTGAACCAGATAAAAAGGTGCGATGGAACATTCTGGTGGTGTAGGAAGTATATTATTATGTTTTGAATGAATGAGGACGCTTCATGACTGAAGTCTGATGCACTGATTTGTTCTCTGTTTTCTTTTCAATGTAGAAAAAAAATCCTAAGATTTATTGCTGATTCCTTTAAGAGCTCGATAAACCCCGAGACGTTTCACCAGGATCCGATCAATATTACACCAAAGAATTAAACACGTGTGGATTATTAAAGAACCGATGTGTTTCTCTGAAAGGGCGAGGCTCGTATTCACACAATACCATTTTGGTTTATATCGATTTTTCAGGTAAAATCAGATGATATGTATATATCTTTGATCATTTTATTGAGTTCTCTTAGTTAATTCTTTAAAATAAATAAATGCGATTAGGATGAACTTTAGGGCTGCAGCTCTCGATTATTTTAGAAGTCGAGTATTCTATCGATTAATCGGGTAATCGGATAAGATGTACTTTTTCTTTATTAAAGCGCAATACTAAATATGCAACAGGAAATAAAACGGTTCTCCTAAAATGAACAAATAATTCAATTTTAGAAAAATTGACATTATTATTGCTGAAATTGCAATATTTGAAAACTAAACCCATTTAAGTGCATTTAATTGGTGTATTACATCGAAATACCAATAGATAAACTTTTTCGGCTTCTCCCATTAGGGGTCGCTACAGCGGATCATCCGCATGTTTGATTTGGCACATGTTTTTACGCTGGATGCCCTTCCTAACACAACCCTCCCCATTTATCCGGGCTTGGGACCGGCCCTGAGAGTGGCTGAGGTTGGTTCCCTGACCCGACCCGGAATCGAAACCGGGTTGCAGCGGTGAGAGCGCCGCATCCTAACCACTAGACCACCAGGGAATACCAATAGATAAATAACCAAAAAAAAAAATCATAAATATGAAAATACATATCGAATAACTTTAAAAAGGGTAAACGCACTGTACAGTGTTTTTTTATGTTTTAGTTTGAAATGATCCCAAACTTTGGGAACTTTCTGTCGTGTCCTTTGGCCTGAATCTTCTCCTCGCCCCTCGTTGTTTTCTTCCCATTTCTCCAGTTTTCATTCTGCAGTGTCTTCTGTGTTGTTTGGAAGCTCGTTTCCGCCACATAAAAAAAACAAGAAAAATTTCGCTTAATTCTGACTTTATTTATTCTTAATTCTGACTGTTTCTCACAATTCAGACGTTATTTCTCGTAAACATCCAACATTTCTTGTGCATCCACCAGTAACCATGTTGTGGGCCTGAAATTTGAAGCTGTAGGTGTATGAACGAGGTTCCTCTGCTTCATCTGTCTTGTTCCATCTCCTCCAGAGCTGGTTGTTAGGGATCAGAGGCTCAGTCTGATAAGATGTGATTCTATTGATAGTAGCGGATTTTATTTTGAGGCAAGCTTTTGTTTTTATGTGGCGGAAACGGGCTTCCTTAATGTTTACCTGTCCGGAACTCTCCAGAGTTTAGTGTGTGGTGCGTCAGTAAGAATGGTCCGTGGGGAAACCCAGTTCTTCGTGTGTAGTTAAATGGATGAAACGGTGCATCGAGGCCAATAATTTTCCTTGATGTATTTTGTATTTAAATTACTCGAATCACTTGAGGACTTGTTTCAGCCCTCATGAACATTTACAATCTCCTTGCTTGTAGCTCAGTGGTTAAGGTGCTGGGTTACTGATTGGAAGGTCGGGGGTTTAAGCCCTGGTATTGCCAAGCTGCCACTTTTGGGCCCTTGAGCAAGCCCCTTAACCCTTTGTGCTCCAGGGGGTTGTGTCATGGCTGATTCTGCACTCTGACCCCAACTTCCATGCAAGAATGATATGCGAAGAACGAATTTCACTGTGCTCTAATGTATATGTGACAAATAAAGGCTATTCTGTTCTGTTCAACACATTTGCATTTTGCATCAGTGCTGCTACATACTTATATAATTAATGGCTGTATTAGAGGGGAAAATTGGCCCTTCAGCATATTTCAGTGTTGAATACTTAAAATCCCCTCTGACATTCATGATCTGTTATGGGCAGCGATTATTATCCTTAAAGATAAAAATACTTAATGTTCTGTATCACATGTTGTCATGGCATGGAAAGGTCTAAAGCTTTATTTCCTCCCCTGGAACAAGTCTCTAATTTTCCCTGCTCCAAAGCAACTCCAACCAAAATGTCCAATTTGGACGCATCGGTAAACAGAAAACTTTTCCAGTCATTCATTGTCCAGTTCTTCTTCTGTTTGTTGCACAGAAAATAAACATTCATGTGCCTCAGTAACCATAAAATGACCCGGTGTTTCCACATTCTAATACACACTGATCAGGCATAACATTATATCATTATAATAGTCAAAGTGAAGAACATTGATTATCTCTTCATCATGGCACCTGTTAGTGGGTGGATTTATCAATCAGGCAGCATGTGGACATTTTGTCCTCAAAGTTGACATGTTGGAAGCAGAAAAAATGGGCGAGAGTAAGGATTTGAGCGAGTTTGACAAATTGTGACGTCTAGACGTCTGGGTCAGAGCTTCTCCAAAACTGCAGCTCTTGTGGGCTGTTCCATGTGGTCCGATCCAAAAGATGAGCTCCTGTAGCTCAAATTGCTAAAGTAATGGCATTAATGCTCCACGGGTCAGAACTGTTTTAGCAGCAAAAGGGGACCAGAATATTAGCGATGTGGTCATAATGTTATGCCTGCTCGTGTATAAGATGTAATCTTGTAGAAGTAAATTATAGTTTAGTTCAGATTTCTGCCTTAAATTAAGATCAAAGGTTTTTCAAATAGGAAAAAAAAGCCATGTAACCTCCATGTTTTTTTTTTTTTCTTACTCCATAAAAAGATGGGGGTTTTGTCAGGCTTGATGTGGTTTTTAATCCCCTATGACACAAAGTGAGGTTCGCTATAACTGGTTTGAGAACTAATTTAGCAAACCGTGAAGGCAAATAACACAATGAGTTGTGTATCGAGAGTCCCTGTTCAATCCTTGTTCAGAATGCGAGTTCTGTTCTTTTGGGTCTGTATGTGGTTCTGTTCACGTCCCCTGGTCTAAGAATCCGGCGGTGTTTGTAAGACAGTGTGTCAAAAGCAGCCCTGCCGCAGAGCCTCGGAGACCAGAAAGTCGAGCGTGTTTGTCCATGGCACCACCAGACTCTGCATGGTGACCAGCAAGCGGCCCGATTCGGCCTCCTCCGAACCTGCCAGCAGGTACTCCACTCCTGGACACAGGTGGGAAAGCACAGTCATTTCAGCAGCTTTTTCCACTGCATCTGTAGCAGTGGTGGACGAAGTTACACAACTATCATGTAGTAAATCAGTAAACGAGGTCACGTGTGTTGTGGTGAGTACGAGTCTGAAGTTTCTTCATCGTTTATTCCTCTGTAAATGTTCTGCTTGATGTTGAACTGATGCTGAACTGAATGTTGGTGATCAGTAGATACACCAAGCGCCGATCAGAACAAGTTCATAACAGAGCGAGTGCTCGACCCTGATTGGAGGATCGCTGCGTGTTTGACCAGTTAAGTTTTTACCCTCATAAATAATCAGGAACGACTGATTTCACAAAATGTAGTTGAATAAAAAGTAGGATATTTGACTTTAAAATGTAAAAAGGTTAAATACAGATACCCAAAAAAGTATAGATTTGTGTATAAATTAATTGTATATATACATACTCCGTACCTGGGTTGAGGACGGGGCAGGTGCAGCCACGGCTGGTCCAGGACAGCGGGTACAGACTGTGTGTACCCTGAGAAAGTGCCACAATGCCTGAACGCAGCACCTTCCTCACCTTCACCTGCACCACCGCATGTGTGCCTTTATCATGAGCTGACAACACGCTGGCCTTCATCACTGCACCCGAGAGCAAAGTGTTTAGTATTTAAAAGATACAAATGTGATCCAGACAGCCATGTGATTTTTAATAAATAAGGTATTTATAAAACAGTAATAATTGAACGTTGATACAGAAATCTTCTGATCTTACCGTAAGCATGTTTCATCCGGCACAAATCAGATACACTCTTCACCTTCCGTTCCTTGCAGCTACATTTCCCTGTTAGAATCATCACACACTGTAATTTTGTACTCATTTATAACGTGATTCAGGACGTTCCCTGATAGCGTGGGATGACCTGTACATGCTGTCCAATCCTGTTAGCTCACCTGTGTAGTACTGGGCAGAGACGGTGAGCTTGTTGGACCATGACTTGTTTTCTTCATGTGGGTGGAAGTGAGTCAGATCAGGAATTTGACCTCCGATGGGAATGTTGTAAAATTCTCTGTTGGCTTTGCTGGAAGGAGAAAGAAGAACATCTGTAATATTTTTTTTTTTATTGCAGCTTCTCCCGTTATGGGTCACAGCAGCAGATTATCCGTCTTCATACTACTCTGTCCTCTACATCCGCCTCTTTTACATTAACTACCTGCATGTCTTCTATCACCAAATCCATAAACCTCCTACTTGGTCTTCCTCTTTTCCTCCTTCCAGGTGGCTCCATCCTCAGCATTCTCCTACCGATATACTGTTCCCCATGTCCCTCCTCTGCACATGTCCAAACCATCTCAATCTCACCTTCCTCACCTTGTCTCCAAAACGTCCTACATGCGCTGTCCCTCTAATAATCGTTGTTCTCCTCATCGCTCGCTCCTCTCTCCGCCCTGTCGTACGCTATATATCTAAATCCACAAACACACACTCCACAAACACACACTCCTCCTGACCTTCTCTATACTTCTCTATCAACATACTCAAAGCAAATTTTCCATTGTAGTGCTTTTTCTCTAAATTAAACCATACTATGGCTCACAGATGGTCACCTCTTCTTTCATCCTGGCTTCCGCTACTCTTTCCCATAACTGCCAATGACAATAAAGTTGAATCAAATCTAATCTGATAACTTCATGGTGTGACTGATCAACTTTATTCTCCTGTAGTTGCTGCAGGTCTGCACATCTCCCTTATTCTTAAAGATCACTATCAACACACTCCTTCTCCATTCCTCAGGCATCTTCTCACCTTCCAGAATCTTGTTGAACAATCTGGTTAAAAACTCCACTGCATCTCTCCTAAACATCTCCATGCTTCTACCGGTATGTCATCTGGTCCAAACGACTTTCCACTCTTCATCCTCTTAATCGCTGCTCTCACTTCCTCCTTACTAATTTTATCCACTTCCTGCTTTACCATCTCCACACCACCCAACCTTCTCTCTTTCATTTTCCTCAATCATCAGCTGCTCAAAATACTCCCTCCATCTTCTCAACACACTCTCCTCACTAGTCAACACATTTCCATCTCCATCCTTTATTGCTCTAACTTGCAGCACATCCTTCCCAGCTCGGTTCCTTTGCCTGGCCAATCGCTACAAATCCTTTTCTCCTTTCTTAGTGTTCAACTTCTCATACAGCTCCTCACATGCTTTTTCCTTGGCTTTCGCCACATCCCTCTTGACCTGCTGCCACATCTCCTGTCTACTTTTCTCATCACTCTGTCGATCCCAATTCTGTTTCTCCAACCTGTTTCTCCTTATGCTGTCCTGCACTTCCTCATTCCATCATCACGTCTCTTTGTCTTCCTTTCTATTCCCAGAAGTCACAAGTGCCTTCCTAGCTCTCTCCCTTATCACTTCTGTAGTAGTTGCCCAATCTCCTTCAGGTTGCATCTCCATACCCTGTTGGCTAACGATACCTGTGGCGGTCATTGGTAACCCGGACCTCGATCGATCCGATAAGAATTTAGTTTTGTGATCCGCATATTTGATTTATCACATGTATTACTCTGGATTCCCTTCCTAACGCAACTCTCCCCATTTACCTGGGCTTGAGACCGACACTAAGAGTGCACTGGCTTGTGCAACCCTTATGGCTGTGATGTGTAATAAATGAAAATAAGAATTTGACAAAATAAATCGAGACGAAAGTAGGGTTGAAAAATAGCATGTTTTATTCATTATTTTTACTATATCACACTATATATTTTTACTAAACTATATTTCTTTTGTAATATATAACCAGTAAATGTTGCCATTTTGGAGCTTGTACCATGTGCTAGAGATTTTCAAAGCCTTTATGTAACGTTTAGTCATTCCTTATATAGAACCTATACATAAACCATGTAGGCATATCAGTTACAGAAATGATGATATAAAACGTAGATGAGCAGTTAGATATGGAGAGTAATATGAAGTTGCTGAAGATCACCTTTCCAAGCAGTAACCTGTAACAGGATCACAGGACAGAGTGCAGATGCAAGGGCTGCAGCCCTCAAATCCAAAGCCCCAGTATCCTGGCAGGCAGTGACTACAGCTCTTCCCACCCACACCAGTCTTACAATGGCACTGCCCGGTCCTGGGTTGGCACCACCAAATCGTCTCGTCATTGTAACTGACTGGCATAGAGCCGACTGAGCTGCACCTACATTCTGTGGTAAGAGTAAACATGGATAGATGGAGTATTTAGAGTATACTTCTGGAAAAGCGAGGTTTTATTGCATGGATCAGAACCATCAGCTTCTTAATGGTTGTACTGTGAGTCTCTCAGGAAGTGAAAGTGTCTGTTCATAAACAGAAAAAAAAATGCATCTGTCTTTACTTTTTAGGTGTAAGCTTCTTTCTGAAATTTCGTTTCAATTCTGCATTTCTCAAATCTTTCCTATACTCTAACGCCATTTTTTATTTTATTTTGTTATAACGTTGTAGTGCTACACTTCTACCTGCAGAGGGCACTGAATACTACACAATTACTCAATTACACTGCTAATTCATTTAAAGATCTAATTTCTCACAAACACGAGAATATTTTCATGGCAAATCTAAAAACAAGGTTTAAATCCTCAAATTATAAGGACATGTTTTACTTTAGGAGTACAAATAAACTGAATTAGTATTAGGTGTTTACACCGAGCACTCGGTTGGGACTAATTTGTAATATTTAATAAAAAAATAAAAAAAAGTCTTAAAAATATTTTTTTTTCTTTTTAAGATTTAGTAAAAATAATAATCCCAATCTGCCAATAGACAAATTAAATCAAATTAGGCAAATGCATATATTTCCTATTATGTGATTATGCTAAAAAAACAAATATATTCACCAAAGCTTAATTTGAAATAAAGACAAAAGATTAAAAAAAAGAAAAAAAGAATTCTTAGAATTGTATTATGTACAAATCTGTGTTAACGTAAATTTGTGTTTCTTTCCATATTAAATATATAATATATAATACTGATATTAAATTATCAATGGCTTAATTCTCATTTCCTTCATCCTGACCCCGAGGGCTATGAGTCTCCTCTTCTACAACCTGTTGAATTAGATATTATTACACTCTTCTTCATTTGATGGTCAGGGGCACGTTGTTGCACGTACAACGCCATGTTTTATTTGCATGCTGTGGCACGTATTTTAATCCTGTGAACCCTGTGCATTACACAATACAAAGTTCCTGCTTCACTCACTTGTACAGGCTTGATGCGAGTTCAGCGGTCGACCCAGCTGACGTCGGTATCCCAGGCGGCAGCGGTGGCACTTCCGTCCCATCGTGTTGTGCTTGCAGTTATCGCAAACCCCTCCGCTTGTGCCACCCGTGGAGATCCACACTCGCTGGGAGAAGTGACATCTGTGTGCATGGCCATGACATTCGCACTCTGGATGGATAGAGACAGCAAAGTAAAGGTTTATGAATCCTGATTGTTCTGAAGATTTTTCAGTGGTATTTATGAAGCCCTGACACTGGAGACTCCTTCCATGAATCTCACATACGTCCTTAATGATATATGATTGTGCAAAAACTACTTTTTATAATCAATTTTTTATTAGATGCAGCTTTTGTGGAGCATATAAGTTTATACCAGAGCTGATATTAAAGAAAACAAATCAACATTTCTGGACCAATCAGATTTGAGAATTGGCTCACTATTATACTAATATACGTATCTTTTCCATAATAGTAGCCGCATAAGCAATACTCGGTCGGCAACACTTACTCTGACACGGGTTCGGTTCTCCGTTGCTGTCGTTTCCTGCTCTCCAGGGCCGATCGTTGTAGAGTCGAGCACATTTCTCACAGTGATCACCTGCAGTGTGGTGAGTGCAAACACACTTACCTTGTACCTGCACACACACACACACACACACACACACACACACACACACACACACATTTGTATATAAATTACGTCTGAAACGATTCTTAGAGTAACTCGAGTCATTTGAATAAAAAAATCACTGAGGTGAATTATTTGCCTCGATTATTCGTTTAGTCCGTTTAACTACACACAGAGCACTGTGTTTCCACACGGACCATTATTACTGATGCACCACCTGCTAAACTCTGTACCATTATGAGGTCTCATTTGAAAAACTAGCGTACGCACGAAACAGGGCTGAAACGTACTTACGCCACGTTTATAAATAAGACCGCTGGACAGATAACACAAGATGCTGCAGAATGAAAAGTGGAGGAACGACCACAACAGAAACAGAAAGTTTCCAAAGTTTGGGAACAATTCAAACTTAAACATAAAGAAAACACCGTAAAAACCTTTTTTTTTATTTTTTAAATTTTTTTATTTTTTTAATGAATTTGAATTATATATATATATTTTTTTTTTTATTTATAATTTTTGTATTTATATATTAGTATTTGCATTTTTATGTAATATGGCAGCTGAATGCAGTAAATAGGTTTAGTTTCCACAGATATTCTAGTATGAAATTTCGACAATAAAATGTTAATAAATTTTTCAATTTTAAGGAACAAATTTTTTTTTTTTTACATTTTAAGATGTCCGTCTTATTTTCTCTTGTATATTTAGCATCGTTTTTTAATTTATACTTCTTATAGTACTTCATCGAAGTAATATCAAAGATAGAAGCAGTTTTGACTCAACTACATTAATGTTTAATATATGTACTTTTTTCTGCACTATATTTTACATGGGTTTTTTAAGGTTTATTTATTCCGCATTACAGTATTTACTTTAAATTTATTGTCTATTAAATACTAATGGTTCTTCTACTTTGTGACATGATCCTGTCATTTTATTGGTTAACTGAAGATCCCTTTTTGAGATTTTTGTTTCATTCTGGCATGTTCAAAAAGCTGTTGTTTTGTTGGTTAATGCAGTGTTGAGATTTACAATTCGACTTGTATTTTAGAAAATAAAACCTCACAAATAAACTGTTTTTGGCTTTTTGGCACCATAGACCTCAATCTTTCTCACACCAACTTACAAAACTGATGCTTTCTCCTTCAGTAAGAAGGCATCGTTCTCCGTGTCCGTGACACATACATGTCCCTTGTGCAATGAGCGAGAAGATGGCATAAGGAGAAGAATTCCGGTAGTTATGAGCTGAGTAAACTTTCGGTAAGGATCGGCGGCTGCGGGCTTGTAGTAGAGCGTTGTGCCGCCCCCTAGAGGAGGTGAGAGGGGAAGCTGGACAGCGATGGGGTTTCAGGAGGCGTATGCGCAGGTTAGTGAGGGTCAGTATGCACAGAGCTTCAGGACTGTAGGGGTCGTCTATTCCTCTGCCCTTAGCCATAGATGGAAAAATCACCTGGGGATCCGGGATAAAGGAGAGAATGAAACTTTAAGGTGTATATCGTATATCAAAAACACTCACAAGACAAATTTGATTTCCTGTCAATCCCTGAAAGAATGTTCTAAAGGAAAACCTTTCGTATCAGTTTTTTACTGCTACAAGGCTAATAAATCAAATAACTTGCCTCTCCTCCAGTACACGGCCTGGCGCTTGAGTATCTGGATGTGCAAAGCGCCTCCTGCTGGCTAATGTCATCATCAAGACCGAAAACAGAGCTGCAGTTCTCAGCAAACACCTTTAGTATTTCCCAGGAACGGCCAAAGTCCTGCGAGCGCTCAAGGCTCATGGCGGCGGGACGCGGAGAGCGGAACACCATCACCACATGCGTCAGGCAGAACCGGTCCTCCAAGTCTAGACGGATCTCATCCTCTTCAGCCGCTGTGGCCCCCGACTCCCACCACGTGTCTGGGTGGAGAAACGGGTCGTCCACCATCAGCGAGCTGTTGGAGCAGCAGGAAGACTGAGTGTGAAGAGCCCTACCACTGGCCAAGTTGCCCACAGGAGGGCTGCAGGAGTTGCCCACACATCTGGAGGCTGGATTAAATATGAGGAATAGAAACGATCAAACACACAAACTTTAGAATGATTGATGCCAGGATTAAACGTTAAGCCTGGATTTCCCTGCTTTGGCTGCAAATGGATTTGGGATTTGCAAATGGTTTGGGATTGTATCAAGAATCCATTAGGTGCTTTTTGGGATGCGAGCCATAGAACGAACAGATTCTACACAAGGATGGAGTCGGATTATGTACCTCTTAATGGCGTACACGCCACAAAATTCAATGTGTTTAATTAACCGTGGGTGTTTTTGTTCAATGTTGCTTTGAACCATATTAGGAACCAGGTACTTCAGCACAAATGAGGCTTCAGGCTGTGTGTGCCACAATGTTGCATTCACTCCAGCGATCATTAATGCGACTGACAGCTACACAACAACATGCAGAGAAAGCGCAGCTGGTCGCATTAGCAGAGGTCACGGGGGTGGAAAAAAAAGGGCACAAGAGAAGAAAAATCGCATTGTGAAATCACATTGTGTGTGTAATGGCCGTAGAGGGAATTTAGTCTTGGAGCTTTCGGTGAAAAAATGTTGGCGAGCTTTCTTTTACTTTCTTTTGCAATAAAAATGTGCCAATTTTAGCAAAATAACTTTATTAATATAATTACTTTCAATACACAAGTATACACAAAACACAAGTAAAAAGCCTTTACCTTCAATTAGTGAAAAGTATTGTGTTTTGGGAGTTCCATCTTCTTACCATGACTGCATGGGTTTGCTCTGGTTTTCTCTGACCTCCCATAACGCATGAGAAAATGTAAAGTAAAAATTCTCTAAATAGCTCAAGAATGTGCACCGATGCCCTGTAATGACCTGGTGTCTCCTTACCCAGATTTTCCACCACCCTCACCAGGATGGAGCTTATCATCAATGCAGAATCCCACCACCATATGTACACTGCCATGTCAAAGTTCCTGCTATACTCAGGTTCTTTTTTTAAAGAGATGCAATGCATTGCGCACAGGAGCAAAATCTACAGATCTGTAAAAGTGGCAGAAGAACAGGTAAAGAAGAGAACAGATCTTCTCACCTGTCACACCGTGCAAAAATCCTAGAAGAAGCATCGCACGTGGGAAGCGCTTCATGCTCGAGATCATCATCATCATCATAATCACCATCAACACCACCTCCTGAATGTGTGCCCGATGCAAATCAAGACCGCAAGCAGAGATCTTAAAGCGCGTGCTGCAAATGTTCTCAGTAAAACACACACACACACACACACTCACACACACACACACACTGAAAACTCACTCTCCGAGGAGGAGCACACAGGACCTGAGCAGAGAAAAAAAATGTCCAAAACCCACAATTACACCCTCACACTTTCCTGAAACCAAGCTACCAAAATCACTTCTAGGTGGCACAGCACCTACTGTCCCACCATCTCCAGGGTTTGATGGTACCAGTTAATCATGATACCATCTGCTATGATGTTTCCTGATCATGAACATTCAACCATTTTATTTGATTGCTCAATCTTAGTTTTAGGTTTAAGGCACAGGAGTGGATCTTTAGCACAATTTTCTACAACATTAACCTGCATGGATGGAGATTTTTTTTCAGAGGATACCACTGCCCTGAGTTCCACACGTCCACCAAACTTCCTAAAAGAAATCCTCTGGTAATTGGAGAGGATCTGAGGACCAGGATTTTCACACCACACGTTACTACCCACTGTGTGGTTTCCAGTTTAATGGTTCAGTGTAAAAGCAACAGCTACAAAATGTTCTAGTAAAGTCTCGTCACAGTCACAGGCTGACCAAATGCACCACCAATAAAACTTCAGCATTTCTGGCACGATTTAAGGCGGCTTTCGAAGAGCTTCTGTGTAATTCTTTTAAATTCTTTCTTTTCAGCTCCACCAACACAGTTAGATCATTTCTTGGACTCAGTGGATTCACCTGATATGTTCATAAGATGATAAAAAAATGGTGTCAAATTATTATTCTGTTTCACTTTTAGAGTCATTCCAAAAAATTTATGTTCATTAAATGTTTGTTTCATTGATGTTCATTAAAAAAATCTTACCTCATTCTGCTTCTTCAAACACCTCGAACCTCTTCATGGTGTGTAAAACATATTTTTTTCACTTGTAGATCTGCTCTTCATTAATTTCCCCTCTGCCCCCATTGTGCTTCGCTGCATCTCAGCCTGCTGCTTTCATCCTTCTCTCTCCTTCGTGTCTGGCTCACGTCCAGGCTGTAAACCACACTGAGAGATTTCCTTTCCTTTCCTTTCCTTTCCTTCATCCTCACCCAGCACTGAGGCTCTGCTCCCTTGCCATTGCCCTCACACAGGCTCCGTGAGACAAATATCCTTACTGGAGATTGCAGTTAATCCTGTTGATGGTGCGTTAGCTGATCATATTTGATCTTTGCACGTGTGCAGGCCTGATTTGGAGATCGTTCGGAGGCCTCGTGAGAAGAGGCGATGGATGTGAGAGTGCAGGATTTTGATCTGGTTTATTTTTAGATAGTGATTTTGGTCTGGAATTCTTTTGTGGAGAATAATACATTGGCCAGGTGCAGAGGTGTGAAAGTAAAAGTCTTTGAGTATCTGATTTGAGCAGTACTTGAGTATTTGACTCATATTAAACGTAGGCTCAAAGATGCACGTGTCCTCAACATTGAGACTCATAATTCCTGAAAAAAACTGTTGATTTGTGAGGTTTTATTTTCTAAAATTCAAAACAGATTGTACACCTCAACACTGCATTAACCAAAATCAACACATCAGCTTCTTTAACATGCCAGAACGAAATAAAGAATCAACCACAAAAAAACGACAACGTGGTAAAGCAAATTTAAAAAAATATATCTTGAATTAACAAATAAAAGGACAGTAATTGGTAACGGTCACAGTAACGGTCATTTAAAACAGAATTGAGTAAAACTACATATATTAAATCATAAATGTAGTTGAGTAGAAAGTCAAAGTTGCTCAAAAAGCTTCGAGACAAAATCTGCTTATAGGAAATGTATCTATATTTAAGAAGATTTTTTAGCACATTGACTTATTGAGGTCGGTGCTCCCTGTGACTTTGTGTTCAGCCTTGTGCACACAAGGTGAAAAATACACTAAAAAAATATTTTTTAGTCACTAAACATTTGTTTGAATTATGCACC
The DNA here is from genome assembly GCF_946808225.1 of Silurus aristotelis. Classification (NCBI taxonomy): domain Eukaryota; kingdom Metazoa; phylum Chordata; class Actinopteri; order Siluriformes; family Siluridae; genus Silurus; species Silurus aristotelis. The sequence continues at coordinate 1,849,983 of NC_139601.1, read as the reverse complement.
AAGTCTCAAATCAAACACCAAAATCCGCCATGACGCAAACATCCGGCAATTAAAACCTTCCGTGTGGAAACAGCAAAAGTTCCAATTGGTGTCCTGATGATTTATGTCATTTAAAACACCGTAATTACTTAAAAACGTTTACAAGGATATTTTGTCTTCATGCTCTATGTTGAGTTTGGTTTCACTAATAATAAACATACATTTGTGTATTTGTGACTCTAGTGCAAACATTTCAGCTCAGAAGCTTCGGATTGTCTAACGTGTTGCTTCCTGGTTCTAGAGGGATGATGTTTTGACCTGGTATTCATTTTAATCAGACAGCAATAATACAAACTCCATGCTTTCATTTGTGTGTAATCGTGTCCATTGGTTGCCTCGCTATCGGCTCGTTCATGTGCTCTTAGGTGAAGATGTCTAAAAACACGTGCATACCAGAGTCTCGGTTTTGGCTTGAATTGCGTTAATAAATTTAACTGAAGTGCTGTTAATTATCCTGGATTTATTGTGCAGAGAAAACAGTTGGAATTTTTGCCAGATTTATGCAGGGAATGTTTTCAGCAGCTCATTAAAGTAAAATGAGAGAACAGGCTGCCAGAAAACCAAGGCCAAAAAAACCAAGAATGTGGTGGATGCTGAATCAGCTGTTTTTATGAGCTGTTTTACGTGGACCAGATTTTATTTTGATCATGTTTTTATCATTAAGTACCATCCAGAAACGTATCTGGAAAACAGGTGAGGGATGAATTTGTGTCAGGCTCAGGGCATCTGGAGCACATGATATTACATGATCTTTAATGGCTATATATATATATATATATATATATATATATATATATATATATATATATATATATATATATATAGAGAGAGAGAGAGAGAGAGAGAGAGAGAGAGAGAGAGAGAGAGAGAGATCTCAGTTATGCTGTGAATGGTCAAAAACTCATCATTCCTCAATGTCATTTCTGTTATTTGATATTTAAAAAAAAAACTTGTTCTCAAGAACAAATGAATGAATATGAGAGAAAATGATCAGTTGCCCGAGTGCTTCATACATAGATTATGTGCAAATAATCATTGTGGGGGGAAAAAAACATTTATTAAATAAAGCTATAAAATGCACTACATGTGTGAAACATAACATGTCTAAAAGGTGTATGATTCAAGGAATGTATTCAAATTCAAGTTGTTGATGTTATGATGAAAATGATGTGTTTGTGTGTTATTTGTTCTTCACTGCTTTGATCTGAGAGAATTAATGACACAGATCAAGCTGTCCGCCTGGTCACCACTGATCGAGTCCAGATGAAGCACTCTGACAGTCTGGTGCCCCAGAACATGACCCAAAGTGTGTGTGTGTGTGTGTGTGTGTGTGTGTGTGTGTGTGTGTGTGTGTGTGTGTGTGTGTGTGTGTGTGTGTGTGTGTTAAAAAAAGTCCCACAACAAGCAAGCAAAAATGGCAAGATGTCAGTCATATACAAAGTAAAAGAGTATTATCGCAAAAATGTAGCACAGACTAGACAATATATATATATATATATATGTCAAAATTTGAGGCTAATTTTCAACGCAACACACATTTATTCACGACGTCCTTTCTTTACTCAGTTCTTAAAGAAAAAACTCCACCGAAAAATTTTTTTTCATCACTGAACATTTGTTTTACTGATGCCGCAAGTCCCAAATCCAGCACCAAAATCTGCCTTGACGCACACATCCGGCAATTAAAACCGTCCGTGTGGAAACATAGCAAAAGTTCCGTTTGGTGTCCTGATGATGTACATCATTTAAAACTCCATAATTACTTTAAATCATTTACAAGAATATTTTGTCTTCATGCTCTATGTTAAATTTGGTTTTACTAATAAAAATCATACATTTGGCCATAAAGCATCCATATTTGTCCATGCCATGTTTATTAAAGTATTAAAGACTAGAAAAGTATTAATTTAAGGTACATTTAGAACAGATACAAATCTGCGATTAAGTTGATTAAGTATAAGTATATATCCAAATGTTATTAATAAACTATAAATATGTTTATAAATATTTTGTAACTAAATTTCTTTCTGTTTATTTGTAGCAGAATTGCTTATGATGTGTGTCTGCCCTGTTTTTTCTTTTCCCATTTCACTACAGAAAACAGGATTCACTTGTTCATCATTAGTCAATCTGGATTCAGATAAACCAGGGCACCAGAAACACACATTCACGACAAGGGGCAATTTATCAGAGCCAATTTACCTACTGGCATGTTTTTTAGAAGGTCGGGGGAAACAGCAGAACTCGTGTAGACATGGGGAGAACATGTGAACCTCTGCACAGACCTGAACTTCAAATGTTCCTGGTTTGCACAAAACAGTGTTTCTTCTATCAGGAAAATTAAATGTTATTTTTTCCACGAAGAAAGCAACTAAATACAGAGCCAGAGAAATTAATATTTGGCCCTGGTTTCTCCACTGGGGTTCCCAAGTTCCTGAAGATGTTCCAGTGGAAACATTCGTCCTTCCTCCAGGTCTCTTTTCGAACCCTCACTGTATACACTGCTGAAGTACTGAAGCATATGACTGCTGTAAATTAAACATCTGCTGAAAGACACAAAGGAAATAAGATATCAGCATCCCACAGTACATGTTTACATGACAGCAACTGGAAAAAATGTGTTCACACTGGTTTGTATGGGGACCTGCCAGTGATCTTTTATTCCCGGGGACCTCAATTTTTAATGCTGCGTCACACTGAAACTTTAATCCAGCAAAAGCAAGATTTTCAGCTTTTAACCAGCAGAAAATCAACCAGGACAAACACTCTGTATGCTTTACAAGCTCCTACAGTGTTCACCTGGAATCCTTGGGCCACTTCATGGTCTTTGAGGTCACAAGGTCACCCTTATAGTTTGCCCCATAACAGATCGTTCACAATAACAAGGAATCAGATCTTTTTCTGGCTCTCTCATAAAACACGCTGAAGCTCGGCAGCATGGTGGTGTAGAGGTGACAAACTCCGCTTTCATGCCGTATACATTTCAGCCATTAAGAAGCGCAGATGATGGTCCGAGCTCTTTAACCTGCCTTAAGGTTCAGGGAAATACGTCTAAAGCAGCAGCTCACACACCATGTCGAATTAAACATCTAAAGGAATAGTTTTTTCTGCAGCTTGTGGGCTGCTTGCTACAAAAACAAGATGTGAGGCTCTTTAATGTGATTATGTAGTTTTTGTAGTTTTTAAGATACTGTAAATTATTCTGTCTGGGGGAGTTTTATGAAATGTTAATTGTATTTATATAGATTGCAAATATATATATATATATATATATATATATATATATATATATATATATATATATATATATATATATATATATATGTATAAGATAAGATAAGATAAACCTTTATTCGTCCCACCGTGGGGAAATTTCTTTGTTACAGCAGTATGAAGAAAAATAAAAAATGCAAATATATAAAAAAATAAACAAATAAGACATACTATAATATTACAAGTATATACACAACACAATATATAAATACAGATATGGGGAAAGTACGTATTGCAGGTTGTATTGCACACAGGTGGTATTGCACGTATTTCAGGTGATATTGCACATATTGCAGGTAATATTGCACACAGTAGTATTATTAAATAGTAAAACAGTAAAAACAGTAACTATTACACCATTGAGCAGTAATAGCAGTGTGTATTTTGGTTAATGGTTCACTGGGAGCAGCTTTTATTGTACAGTCTAATAGCAGCAGGGAGAAAAGACCTTCTGTATCGCTCCTTTAGACACTTAGGATGTAACAGTCTGTCAATGAAGGAGCTGCTCAACGAGGTAACAGTTTCATACAGGGGGTGGGAGGCGTTCTGCAGCAATGATGATAGTTTTGCTACCATCCTCCTTTCTCCCACCTCCTGTACAGTGTCCAGGGGAATCCCCAGGACTGAGCTGGCCTTCCTGATCAGCTTGTCTAGTCTCTTCCTGTCTGCAGTAGAGATGCTGCTGCCCCAGCAGACCACACCATAGAATATGGCTGAGGCCACAACAGAGTCAAAAAAGGTCTTCAGTAGCTCTCCCTGCACTCCAAAAGACCTTAGTCTCCTCAGCAGAAAGAGTCTGTCTGTCCTTTCTTATAGATTGCCTCAGTGTTGTCTGTCCAGTCCAGTTTGTTGTTTAGGTGAACACCCAGGTATTTGTAAGAGTCCACTCTCACAATGTCCTTTCCCTGAATGTTTACCAATGGAAGTGATGGTGTGTTTGTGCCTACGGAAATCCACCACCAGTTCTTTATATCTTTATATCTATATATCTTATACCCTCCTTTATATCTATATATCTTTTTTTTTTTTTTTTAAGTTAAACATTATTATATATATTTTAAATTAAACATTAGCTCAAACATCACATAATAAAAAATATTGTCTAAAAAAATTTTATAAAAATGTTTTCTAATATTATACATCAAACACATACTTTATAATAATGGTTTCAGTATGAACCCATTGCACGTGTTATCGCCACAAAATACAGTCAATACACTAAAAAAACACAGTAATGTCCAAAATAATTATTTAAACATCTCAAAACGTGCCATAATTTAAGACAAAGCACATCTTTTAATAAAAAAAGAAAAAAGAAAAAAGAAACACCGTTTAGATTACACCCCCCCCCCTTTGTCATAAGAAATGGTTTAACCCGAATCGCCCCCCGCGCGGAAGTTGGAATGGGGAATGGTACTTCCTTAGCAACGGTTGCCGCGTTGTGGAGATTGTAAACAGATTTGTGAAGTTTGAGAAGTTCATTAGCAGCGGCAAAGTTGCAAACTGCAGTCATTTAAAGGTGTTTGTTTTTATTATTTTGTATTATTATTTATTGGTAAAAGTGGAGGATTTGTTATGGGTTGAAATGCGGATAAGTTTAGGTTTTTGGATTTACATGTTTAATTAAATAATTAAGTGTAAGTGTTATGCGGCTAATTGGAGACTTCAGGTGCCATTTTTAATGTAATTTCCTCTAAAAAGCTTTTCTTTGTTTTATTGTTTAAACACGTTTTGGTGAACCATTATATCTTAGTGTCAATGTGTCAAGTGTTAATAAACCTTTTAGCAGATACTTAAACACAATGCAGTCTGACTTTTCTCATGTGTGTTTCAAGCTGACTGTCAGGAAAATGGACTCAAAACCAGCTAGTGAAAATCTTCCAGGGTTCGGCAGTTTCCTGCCACACCCTCCTGATAACCCTAGGCCTGAAGAACACGGGGCAAATCCACTGCAGTCCCACAGGAGTAAACAGTCCCCTAGGAGGACATCAGCATCTACACCACATGTATGGGTAAAATCCATCCAACCATAAATCAATGTTTCCAAATACACCATGGTTCCTTGCTGAATGAATAATCCTCCTGTTTGACCTTTGACTTGGAAATGATTTGCTATATTTTAAAAACACTGCTTGTAATGTTCTCAGACAGAGAGGACAGAGATCTCATGATGGTTTTCTTCCACTGTAAAACATGATGTAACATAATAAACATTGTAAAATGTTTGGAAATATATATCACAAAACAGATCTCATCCCTACTGAACACCTTTGGGATGAATGTGAACACTGACTGCACCCCAGGTCTCCTCACCTACATCAGTACCTGCCTTTATTAACACTCTTGTGGCTGATGAACACAATTTCAATACAATTCATGTTTCTTTGTATTTCGCTTTTAACAATGAACATTAGCTCAAAGCAGGTTTACACAGAAAATGTGGTGAGGAAAATTGAAGATGTTCTTTATAAGTAAGTTTGTCTCTGATGAACGAGACGGTGGCGACTGTTGTGAAGAAAAAACTCCCCGAGACGGCATAAGGAAGAAACCTTGAGAGGAACCAGACTCAAGAGGGAACCCGTTCTCATCTGGGTTGCACCGAATGTCCATTTATTTCAGATATACGATGTTGCGGGGTGCAAGTGATGATGTTTAGAAGCGAAAAGAAGTCCTGAGTCAATGTAGCAGAATGTTGACATTAGCTACAGTCCAATCCGTCCTCAAAGCGCCTGTTCTTACTCCGTCATTTCACAAATGTCCTCAAACAGTCCAAAATCTAGTTTCCAGAAGGGTGGAGGGAAAATAGGAGCAAATTATGACTGAATGTGAAACATATTATTTAAAAAGTACATACCATATTTTGATCAGACATTGTGGAAGTATTGAAGAAATGTACTTTTTTGTTTTTTTTGCAAATTCTCTCCGCACTTGTTCCATGTTACATACTGGAAATTTGTATGCTTTTTCCTACAGCCTTTACTATATACTGAGAACCTACAGTTAACATAAGAATTATAAATAATCTATCTGACCTCCCCCAAGTAATTATTATTCCTTAATTTAATTTAATTTATTTTATTTTATTTTATTTTATTTTATTTTATTTAAATGTAATTTAATAAAAAAAAAAAAATTATTTTATTTTATTTTAAATTTTATTTTAATATTAATTTAATTTAATTTAATTTATTCTTTTGTTCTTGTTATTCTTTGCTCGTAGTATGGTACCTATTCTAGAAAAAAAAGGGGAATAACATTTTTCATTGTATTGCTCTTTATGTTACTGCACTAAAAATAAAGTCGAAGAAAAAAGAAATCACTTGTTTTACTCTCTGTGTGTTCTCTTGGACACACAGTTTTCCTGCCTGAATCCTAATTACTGTGCTGTTTGTAGTGTTGTACACAGGGCTCAGGGACCCAGCAGAGTTTGCTGTGGCAGGTCGGCTCTGACACGACCCAAAAAGGTGAAAGTCTTCAAATTCTCATTATATTTTAATATATAAATTACACTCGAAATGGGACGTTCGCTCTCTTAGTATTGCACTGGAGCTATGAGTATTATGTAACAGAAATAGAAGTCTATCTTACAAAAAAACACAGTCAAACTGCACAAACCAGACTTCAGTGTGTAGTTGATTGGATTGAATCAGCTTAAACCCATTCATGATATGCAGATGTTAAAAGTGTTCCACTGTCGTTTAAAGGCAAACAGATGAAGATTAGATTTATTGACGAAAAAACCTTTTGGGTCGGATTGATTCCTGGCTGACTTGTTACTCCATTTTTTACATCACCTGACTTTCTTACTTCTGCTATACCAGAGATTTTGGACCCTGCTGACCTGTTCAGTATCATTCAGAAGGACAGACATGGACCAACCACTCAGACCCGGCAGCAGACAGACTTTCCCTCAGGAGCCTACATGCCTAAAGTACAGATGCCCTACATTTGCTCCCGCGGGCGGTGGCCTCGCAAGCTCGAGATCGAGAAGTGAGAAGAAATAGCAATGATTTAGCCCGACTATGACTTTTTATTATTATGGTTATTAAGGATTTTGATTTGAGACATGCAATGTAGTAGGATGATTTGAAATAAGATGAATACTGAGTAGAGGGTTCTGTAACGGGTGAAATTTTCAGGGTTTATACTGGTTGTATCTGACTGTTAAAGTTAGCGCAGATCTACTGAATCCATACACCAGGTACAATGCTTCAAAAAAGACTTCACCTCAGGTTTCCTCATTAGTGATGGGTCATTCATGAACGGTTCGTTCATTTTGACTCAGACTCAGAAGTGCGAGTCGTCTAAAAGAGTAATTTGTTCATTTTGGACTGGACGCGCATGAGCAAAGCGTCGCAAAATCTCTGTAGGTTATGTACAGGGAACAGAATCGAGTAGTTTAACTCTCGACTCTTCTGGTCCGAGTCATTCTTTCATTTATCACGTGACTCTCATATGCAGTTTTATATATATATATATATATTATTGGAACTATAGTCAAAGTTTGTGTATATACAGTAAACGTGTTGGGGATCCGCTTATTGAAAATGTAACAATTTTTTCAGATCAACGGAACGGAAAGAACTTTACCTACCTGACCTTACTAATGCTCACAGCTACGCTCAGAAATCTAGTGGGAAGCCTCCAGTTTATTTTTTAACAGCAAAAGAAGGAATAAAACTGAAAAACAATTGTGTGTAATGGACAGATGTTATGGCCAAAAACATTTGACCATATTTTAAATGTTGGTTGTTGTTTTTTTTTTTTACATTTTGTACAAAATGGTTTTCACATTACACATTGTACCTGGCACCTAAATTCAAAATTAATTAAAGGGGTAACAATACTGTTCTCTTTGGTAAACTTCAAAATGTCATAGTTACTCACTAATAAGAGAAAAGCAGTGAAAGTCTCGAGGGTGCTCTTCAAGAATGATCTAAAATAAGTCACACCACTGCTTTAAACAAGCTGTCCTTATTAATTTTTTTTTATGTAGGCAGAGACGCGAGTATCTAATGTTAGACATCGCCCAGCTTCTGGCTGACCTCGGCATTGATTCCAGTCAGCTGGTACCCCGAACCACGAGCAGTGAGGATCAACCAGAGAGCCCACCTGCTGATAACTACCTGCCGCTGGAGGTAAAACTGTTAGTGGTGTCTCTCTGTGTTTCTACAGTTTAAGGATTAGTTTTTATGTAATTCACTTGACTTTTCAGATATTTGATAATGAGGAGTTTGACTGCTACACACCTGAGGACTGGCTTGCTCTTGGCTGTGAACCTGGCTCTAGTGACCAAAAACCTGTTCCTGCTATAGCTTTTCTGCTGACTGGTAAAAGTATAAATACTTATATTAAAGTATATCAAAGGAGAGTTTCTTTCTCTCCATCTCTCACGCTCTCTTTCTCTTTGTGATCTCTTAGAGGATGGTGGAGAGGAACAGAGGGACAGCACTCCAGAATATGCATGGCAGTCTGTCGGGGTTCTAGATTACAGCCCAGAGAAGAAGCAGTACATGGTCCAGAAAGCTGATCAGTATGACCGTGTGATAAACAGCGAGGGCAAACCTGTAGTGGGTGGAGCACAAAGAAACAAAGGCAGGTGCCCAAGAATCTAACTTATACACTACGATCTAGTAGAACTAATTAAATATAGCGACATTTGCCTTTACTTGACATTTAAAGGTACGGTTAACATTATTTGGCATTATGACATATAAACAAATAAAATGGAGCTTAAACATGCCAAGCAGGCATATGAGGTGGTATCAGAAAGTTTCGAGACTGGCTCTGTATACATGCAAGTACTTTATTTATCTGCGTTTACACCCTATCACCTTCAAAATAGTCCCCTTGCACAGCAAGTCAGTTCTCCCAGCGTTCCTGTCACTTTTGGAATGTGTCCTGGAAGTCTTCATTCCGAAGCACCTTCTGCGATTTGCGCCGGATCTTTAGATCTTTAAACGTCTTCGGGAAGAGGGCGAAATCCGGGGGTGTGGAGGTGAGATCATGTTCCTGGCGTGAAACTCACGTGTGAGGAAAGCTGATTGACTGAGTGTTCTAACTTGCTGTCCATGATAATATCGCAGATGTGGTCAAAATAGCTCCAGTTGAACAGCTCCTGATGTACACAGGACGATGTCTTTTGCCACACTGACTTATGAAGATCGGTGCTACCTGTGACTGTGCGTGCCGCCTTGTGCGGCCATCTGTTGGCGTGTTACAAAACTAGTCTCGAACCACATCGTATGTAAGCAATTTTAAAGGTATGAACATGCACACAAATGATCTGACTATACCTCTTTATGTCTCTTTGTTCCCCATTTCAGGTCCTCTCAAGTCAAATCAGTACTGGGTTCCACGTATCCGGTTGCAGTTCTGCGCAGAGGACCCGCGTATCTTTGCTCAGAGGGTCCAGTTCGCCTGCAGAGCCAGACAGAAAACCGAGGCTCTGCTGCTCTACCATCTTTCTGTAGACTGCATGCCAGTCCTTGATGGTAGCCTCACTCTGCAATCCTCCATCCTCCAGCACATCAAATCCTTCACCCTCAGCACGCCAGGACTCCGTTTACCTCTGTAAGGAAATAAATGATAGTACAGCTCCAGTAGAAAGTATTTCAGTATTATGAACATTTGACAAATTTTTGTTGATTCATAAAGCTCTATGCTCCTGAGTTTTGTACCCACAGAGCCCAACCCTGGCACGCTGGGTTAAAAAAACTGTATAATAATATTAACGCTTGTTCTAATTATATATTAACGTTGGTTACACAGCGATCTTGTGCTTTATATACAAATGTGTGGTCTGTTTCAGTTAATATAATGCGTGTGTTTTTCTGCATGAAACAGTCTGCAGACCCACATGGAGTGTCTAGAGAAAGAGGTTCACCTGGAGTATACTCGCACCATTAACCGGATGACCTTCAATAAGCTTGTTCAGGCCAACCCCGAAGAGTTCACCGACATTACACTGCCTGAGGAAGAGCCAGATAGAGTAGCCAACAAAGGTCTGTGTGTGTGTGTGTGTGTGTGTGTGTGTGTGTGTGTGTGTGTGTGTGTGTGTGTGTGTGTGTGTGTGTGTGTTTTATGGACACTTAGACATGTATCTATAGGCATTGTCTCTCTCTTGTGGAACACTGATGGCACGTTCTTGTCCACGTTTAGGTTCTGTGTCTGTACCCGAATACCCATTTGAGATGAACCGTGACAAGTTCACCTTTAGATCCCTGCTCACTAAGCCAGAAGTGATCTCTGCTTTGACTTACACTAGAGTTGAGTGTAACAGGGTGGAAGCCATGAGCCTCTTTCATGTCACCTTTAGCAAGCCTCTACGCCTGGAAGAGTTTGAGCTGACACAGTCACAGCTGCACACCCAGGTAACACTACACATAGATACATATTTACACTGAAATGCAAAGACCACAGTCTCCATGCTCCATGATTTAGATATGTATATTAGGACTGTCGATCGATTCAAATATTTAATCGTGCAACTTTCGCACATTTGCATCTGTACTAAATGTACCGTAAATTAATGCTCTGTGTCTGAACCAAAGAAATCAAAGTAAACTATCTGTACCATATTGAACTGCAGACCATCATATTTTTCTATTGCTTCGTATTGCATTGTGTTTAATCGAATCAAATCAAATCGAAATCGGAACGCACTTCATCGTAATAGCGGTGAATCGTAATTGCATTGGTCACTGCTTCATATGCATATTAATGTGCATATATATATATATATATATATATATATATATATATATATATATATATATATATATATATATATATATATTTATACCTTTACATTCTTTTCACTGTCTTGACGTCTCACCCTTCAGCTGCAGCTTTTCCTGCACGAGACCTGGGTCTCCGATCTGTGTCACGGGATCGACTCCAGCCTTCGTGATGCCGGGCCTGGCTGGTACAACCTAAACGAGTCATGCTGGCAGATGTACTGCATGTCTAAACTGTGTCACTTGATGACGCAGATACGCTACAGGCTGCAGGACTGCTTGCGATTCTTGGTGCAGGACTCGCTCAGCAGCCTGGCTCAAGTGCTCTTGGACGCCTGCCACAGTGTGCTAAACTGCCCCGAAGACCTCACCTGGGGTGCTGACCTCATCCACAGTCCCTACAAGTGAGACAGTGTGCTTTTAGCCTACAGATTAGTGTTGCATGTTAAAGAACATGTGCTAAAATGAGAGGGAGAAGTTGACAGAAAGACTTTGTACCTCTAGAGATTTCTTTTAAATTTAAGAATGCTGCTGAAGATACATTGTCAGCCAGATGTTCCACATTTAATCAGAGTAGTGAAGTGAGAGTAGAAAAGGAACATGAATTAGTAGAGCAGAAACACCTATTAAACCTAGAATACCTTGATATATAAAATGATATTCTTGACTTTGTTTCTTTACAGACCAAAGAAGAACCCTTTGTTCCATGTGGACCTGATCCTTGACCAGACCGGGGTCCATTACAGCACGCCACTAGAAAACTTTGAGACATCCATCATCAGTTTATTAGACAAAGGCATCCTCTGCACTCATAAGCTTCCTCAGCTAGACAAGGTCTCCCACACATCACTGATCAATTGTCAGTGCCATAGACTGCATCACTGATGTAACTCCATAAACGCATCTCTGACGTTCTCTGTCTCTCTCTCTGTCCGTCTTAGTTCATCATGAAGAACTTGTTTATCACTGGTGTTCCACTGTTGGAGTCAGTGTGTCTGTGGGAGCCAGCAGTGAATGAGCTGAGAGAAAGAGTGAGAAATGCCCTGCGCCAGGCCGTCGTTCCTCTGCAAGCCTACGCCCGTGAATACGAATGTCACCTCGAGCTTCAAAACTCTGACATCAACACCTTTCTAACGTACACCTCAGTTTAAATCACACCACGACTGCTTATTCCTTTATTAGACTTGAACTAGAAGTCTAAAAGTTGATATTAATATGTGGCTTATTACGTTCAACATGCATGAAATTACGCAGCATGTTAATACTGCTTACATCTGCGTGTGTGTTTGCTAGACTTCACAGTCAGGAGAACTGCACTCCTCTGGAGATGAAGGAAGAGGTCCTGAGGCATCTTAAGGAGAAAGAGATTTTGGAACGCTCCCTCCCGTCCACCATCGTGATCGGGCCGTTCATGGTTTACGTACAGGGCGTGAGAAAGAGCCTCTCTAAGAAACGTTGTGCTTTAGCCAACGCCGTTATCGGGCGCTTTGCTCTCAGGCTTCGCAACCTACTTGAGGAGGCACGTTTCACAATACCGCACTATACATGTTCACAGTTTCACTTCGGGAGGTCTGTAGTTTTAAATGGTGCCCTGGTGAACCAAAGGCTGCTTTGCAGGAAAAACCTTTTTATTTATTATTGTGTGCTTTCAGGCGTGTGAAGAGTGTAAGAAGATCACCAGGAAGCTGGATGAGAAGCCAAGCAACATTGAGGAGCTGGTAGAGCAGAGAGACTGGATAAAGCAGATCCCAGATCAGTTAAAATCCTATGAGGTAGAAGGCACACAGCACTAAGTAAACTGGACACTTAGTATATATTCAACTGATCATGATGACAGTTGTAGTGTTGATTTCTTGTCTCTAATGCTGAAATTCATTGACAGCAATTCCTGTCCAAACTCTTGGCTGACTATGAGGTGATAGATGAGTTCTTCTACAATCTCCCCGATGAGGATTTTAACGGAAAGTAAGTAGTAGTTTAGATTTACTTAGGCTTAAGCATTGGATTTTCTTTTTATACCGATGCTAATGATGCTAATGTTTTTGGCATATGCAGATGGACAGCAATGGCCTGGCCACACAAGATCCTCAGTCAGATTGAAACTGTGCACCAACAGCATAAAGAGGATGAGGAGCGCTTCCAAAAGATCCAGCTTGTTGACCAGAGCAATTTCCAGGAGCATCTGGACTCTCTAGAGGTCAAAGATGTGTTTTTCTGTACCCATGATCTAGAGAAAAGGCTCTTCCAGAGTTACTTTGTTAAAGTCTGCATGTGTGTGTGTGTGTTTTAGGTGATGGTCGCAGGCTTTTCTACCTCATTAGACATCAGCCAGGCCCATGAATTGGCAAATGATGTGCGTCGGGTTTCAAAGCAGCTGAAGGAGTGTCAGTCCATGGCTCAGGTTTACAACAACCGTGAACGTCTATTTGGCCTCCCCCTCACTAACGTACGCTTCTGCACACGCATCATGAGTACACCAGATTAGAATAGTTCAATTCCAGAACACTTTTTAGTAAACATTGCTAGCTTATAACTCCAGAAATCCAATGTTTGCCAAGAAATGTGTGTAATCTACATTCATGTATTATCTGTGGACCAGTATGACAGGTTGCAAAAGCTCAGTCGAGACTTCCAGCCTTTCCGTGACCTCTGGACGACTACGTCTGACTGGCAGCGTTGGCATGAGAGCTGGCTAAATGATCCGCTGACAAATATCGACCCAGAACAGCTGGAGCGCAATGTCAGCGATTCCTTTAAAACCATTCACAAGTGTGTCAAAATGTTCAAAGACATACCATGTAAGTCAAGCATTTATCCATCTACCACATACTTCGAAGAAGAGCTATTTCTCTTTGTTTTTAATATACATTTTCTTGTCACAGCCTGTCAGGATGTCGCTTCCTTTGTCCGTGGCATGATTGAGCAGTTCCAACCTAACATCCCCTTGATCCAGGGCATGAGGAACCCAGGCATGCGCAGTCGCCACTGGACCCTGCTGTCCGAACGACTCAACATGGACGTGATGCCCAAACCGAACCTAACGTTCTCCAAATGCCTGGAGCTCGGATTGTTTCAGCATGTAGAAGAGATTTCACAAATTGCAGAGGTGGCTGGCAAAGAATACGCCATAGAACAGGTACAGAAAAAGCGTTATATAATTTATATCGTAGAGAGACGTTTGGACCGTTGTGTCTACAATGAAACAAACAACCAAACAAACATCGCTAAATCCCCACAGGTTTAGTACAAGTAACAGAATTGAGTCGTTCAATTCTCGACTCTTCCAGTCTGAGTCGTTTGTTCTTTTTTTCACGTGACTCCTATACACTCTATTCAGTGCATTACACAGGAAACAGACTTGATTAGTTCACCTCTGGCATGAGTCGTTGGTTATTTTGTCAAATGACTCCCAAAAACGCTATGAAGGTGAGTAACGGATTAAAGGAACGAAATGAACCAAATGACTCAAAAAAGAATCGATAATTTTGATGAACGAGATTCAAGGAACCAAGTCATTGAAATGATCTGATTTTCCAATCAATATGTTCCAATACCTTGTCATTTCTATGAAAATAGAAAGCACAACACCTTATGTCCTGCAGAATCCCTGCATGAAAGGGTGCAGCAACATCTCCTTGCAGAAACTATAGACATGGTTATTTGTTTTTCTTTGCCAAGAAAATATCTTTAATCCATTTATTATTAGAGTTAGATTCCTTATTTTTATTAATCAACACCTTCAGAGCTACAAATTTAACAGTACAATTGTATGTCCATCATTTCATTTCATTTCACACATGGTGTGTGTGTGTGTGTGTGTGTGTGTGATTAGGCTCTGGATAAGATGATGAGTGAGTGGTCATCGATTACGTTTGAGATCTTGCCGTATAAGGAAACGGGCACCTATATCATGAAGAGTCCCGACGAGGCATCCCAGCTACTGGACGACCACATCGTGATGACCCAGAGCATGTCCTTCTCACCCTACAAGAAGACGTTTGAGGAGCGAATCAGCACTTGGGAGAGTAAGCTGAGGATGACTCAGGTATAACCAAAATGTTTAACATCACCCCAAATTTTAATTCTAATTCACCCCCAAATTCGAATCCTCAATCTCACCTCACCACATTTTCAATTCACTCTTGTTGGCAGGATGTGCTGGAGGAGTGGCTGACCTGCCAGCGTTCCTGGCTCTACCTGGAGCCCATCTTTAGCTCCGAAGACATCAACCGACAGCTGCCCCTTGAGGCGAAGAGATACCAGACCATGGAGCGCACCTGGAGGAAAGTGATGGAGACTGCGCACAATAACCGACAAGTAATCACGCTCTCTCCGGCAGCTTCCATTTAGATTGAATATACCTGTGTGCATTTTTTAGAGAAAGTCTTTTTCAATGTGTGTGTTTTAGATATTTGTCTGGGTATGTTTTTAACTGTGCATAAATATATGGTATGTAGCTATAGCTGTGGGTAAGAGGATTTAATTCTGTGTGTGTGTGTGTGTGTGTGTGATATCTGATATGCAGGTAATTAAGGTTTGCCCGGAGCAGACTTTGCTGAATAATCTGAGAAACTGCAACACGTTGCTGGAGCAGGTGCAGAAAGGGCTGAGTGAATATCTGGAGACCAAACGAGGGGCTTTTCCCAGGTCAGCAATCCAATAACTGTTACTTTAACTGTACAATAACTGAGAAAACACTGATGTATATGATGCTGTAAGAAAACAATCATTTGCAGGGTGGCATGAAGTTAGTTTCTGTTACTGCTTATGAATATAGTATAGCTATATACAGTTGTTTCATCAATAATGTCTTCCTAAGTTAATAAGGCTAAAAAACGATTGTGATTATAAATGATATTCTACAATATTATTTATTTTCATTTAGTTTGGGCCGACCTGCTCTAATATTTCTGCTTCCTGGATTTCAGATTCTACTTTTTGTCTGACGACGAGCTGTTAGAGATTCTTTCTCAGACCAAAGACCCGACAGCAGTGCAGCCCCATCTACGCAAATGCTTCGAGAACGTTGCACGGGTCAGTGCGCCACACATACACACAATTTCAATGTTGTTAAATCGACTCTATCACAGTTGTTTTTATTTCGCAATGCCGTTTTGTGTAATGTACAGCTTCAGTTCCAACCCGACCTGCAAATCACACACATGTACTCCGGAGAGGGCGAGGAAGTCCAGCTGTTTTTGCCTGTGTGGCCTACTGGGAATGTGGAGGACTGGCTTTGCGAGGTGGAGAAGTCCATGAAGCTGAGTCTGCGTGATAACATTGAGCGTTCCCTCAAGGTTTATCCAGAGGTCAGTCTGTCAGTGAATGGACAGAGTTCTTGTTATTAGTAAATTATTATATAAATTTGTGCATTGACCTTTTTTGCTTTGACTAGGAACCCCGAACTAAGTGGGTGCTGTCGTGGCCAGGGCAGGTGGTGATTGCTGGATGTCAGACTTTCTGGACTGCAGAAGTTTCAGAGTCTCTGGAGAAGGGTGACCTTGCCAGGCGCTTGTATCCTCAGCTTCAAACACAGGTGTGATGAGAGTCCAGTTCTTAGTATTATTAAGGTGTTTTTAATGAAGTATGTACATAAGCTTACGCTGATGGTTGTTTGTGTACGTGTGTTTTTATATGTCTAGCTGGGAGACTTGGTGCAGCTCGTGCGAGGCCGACTGTCTAGAATGCAGAGGGCTATTCTCTCGGCTCTCATCGTGATCGAGGTACACGCTAAAGAGGTGGCTGCCAAACTGGTGGACGAAGCAGTGGCCAACGTCAATGACTTTGAGTGGATCAGTCAACTCAGGTCAGAAGATTTCCAAACATAGTGGATTTTACTGGTGGAAATGTTGCTTATTAGGATTGATGGCAATAATACAAGTAACACACCATTTATGTGTTGGTAGATATTACTGGTTGAAAGATGACCTCTACATCAGGGCAGTAAATGCAGAATTCCTTTACGGTTATGAGTATCTCGGTAACTCTGGGCGACTTGTCATAACACCTCTGACTGACAGGTAGTAGAAGTAGAAGATCCATATGGCAGACACACACCAGAAGTGGTTTTTGTTTCTAATTATACGTCCTGCTTGTTTATCTCACCCAGGTGTTACCTTACCCTGACTGGTGCGCTGCACCTGAAGTTCGGAGGTGCTCCAGCGGGTCCAGCTGGCACGGGTAAAACCGAAACCACTAAAGACCTTGGTAAAGCGCTGGCCATCCAGACTGTTGTCTTCAACTGCTCCGATCAGCTAGACTTCCTCGCTATGGGAAAGTTTCTCAAGGGTCTGGCCAGGTTAGACACACATACTGTGTTTAAAATGCTGGTCAAATTTGCATTATATGTGGTTTACTGTGTGCCTGTTTGTTTACAGCTCTGGAGCCTGGGCATGCTTCGATGAATTCAATCGAATCGATGTAGAGGTGCTTTCGGTGGTGGCTCAACAGATTACCACCATCCAGAAGGCCCAGCAGCAGAGAGTGAGTAAAAAAGCACTATCAGCTTTTAAGGTTAGAATCAGATATTCATCTAAACTGTGTGTGTGTGTGTGTGTGTTTAGGTGGAGACATTTGTGTTTGAAGGAACAGAAATCCCACTGGTCCCCTCCTGTGCTGTCTTTATTACAATGAACCCAGGCTACGCCGGCCGAACTGAACTGCCTGACAACTTAAAGGTCCATGTCTTATACCGTTTTTACTCAAAATTCAATAATCACCTCCATGCTACAGTTTACCATTTTACGGTTAAAGTTAAAAATGATATGTACTGTCCTGCAGGCTCTGTTTCGTCCCGTTGCCATGATGGTCCCAGACTACGCCATGATTGCTGAGATCTCTCTGTACTCCTTTGGATTTAGTGATGCAAAAGTTCTCTCCAAAAAGATCACCAGCACCTTCAAGCTATCCTCTGAACAACTCAGTTCTCAGGTCTCATCCTCTATATGCATGCATAAAGTGTAAATGTTGTGGGTTGTTTTTGGTTTTTTTGTATATGAAATGTGTTTTTGTTGTGTCTTCTGCAGGATCACTATGACTTTGGTATGAGAGCGGTGAAAACCGTGATCTCTGCTGCAGGAAACCTGAAACGAGAGAACCCTGAAATGGATGAGGTCAGAATTGTTTTACATTTATCTTATAAAAATATACAATCAACCCATTAAATCTTTCTGGCTACATCTGTAAAGTCAGTTTTCTTCTATGGAAAAGTTCATACAAACAGAAGTAACATCCACCTACTTCTCCTGCAGGAGCTGATTTGCCTGCGTGCTATCAGAGACGTCAACGTACCCAAGTTCCTGCAGGATGACCTCAAGCTGTTCAACGGCATTGTTTCTGATCTCTTCCCAAAGATCCGAGAGGAGCCCATCAACTACGGGACGCTGGAGGACTCTATACGTAACGTCTGCAGGAACAAGTGCCTGAAAGACGTGGATGGTGAGACTTTTGGGTTCGGAAATTGGTTTAACTGACAGATAAAATATAAATTCTACCGGATTATCTTTTTTTTCCCAGGTTACATCACAAAGATTATTCAGCTGTATGAGACCACCGTGGTGAGACATGGCTTGATGCTGGTTGGACCGTGCGGCTCGGGCAAAACTAAGGTGACTCCAGTTACTTCTAATATACGTTTGAAGCTGTGGTGTTGATTTCGAGCGATTTGGCCTCTGGAGACAAACAGATATTCATAGGTTTTCCCAACTATCACTATAGAAACAAGGTCCTGGATTACATTTCCTTGAAACTATAACACAGGAGAATATATTCTTACATCGTCACAAAACCAACGAGTTTACATTTTCTTTAATCATAAAATGTAAAAAGAAAAAGAAAAAAAAGAAAATTATATATATATAGTGTTAAAAGTTTTACCAGAAGTTTTTATTCCTAAAAGACTAAAATGATGGAAAGAAAACTATTCCTCCATCTCCTGCCTGAGCATGTCAGGCCAAACAATAAAAAAAAACAAAAACAAAAAAAAACAGAAATGTCAGCACTGCATGCAGAATTCTTTTAGAATCACAATATCTTTCCACAAAGACTTTACTATTAACTCCTCCTTCATCTCAGAGGTCATCAAACCATGCTTTTTTGCTTGCATCTATTAGTGCTACGAGGTTCTGGGTGCGGCCATGACGGCTCTGCAGGGTCAGCCGTCGGTCAGTGGTGGAGTGTACCAGCCTGTTCAGACGTACGTCCTCAACCCAAAGTCCATCACCATGGGGCAGCTGTATGGAGAGTTCGACCTGCTTACGCACGAGTGGTAAGTCTTTAATGGACATGCCGACTTTCTTGATGAACATGAAAGCGAGTGAAGAATAAAGTATAGAATTTAAGTCTGATATGTGAAACAGCTAACAAGTTCCTCCTGTCGAACTCAGGACGGATGGCATCCTGTCTTCGCTGATCCGCACCGGAGCGGTCGCGATGGATGAGGAGAAGAAGTGGTACATGTTTGACGGGCCGGTGGATGCTGTTTGGATCGAGAACATGAACACCGTGCTCGATGACAATAAGAAGCTGTGTTTAAGCTCGGGGGAGATTATTAAACTTACAGATGTGAGTTCATTCACTTTTTTTTTAGCAGATTTACTAGTCTCTTCTATTTCCACTTCAGCTGTGGATTTGACCTGTTTATATATGTATAAGTGATAAGAGTCAAGCACTGTGATGTTTCTTAGTTTCTCAGTAGATAAATATTATCCTGTCCTCCCTTTGTGTCCAGGTGATGACTCTGATGTTCGAGGTGCAGGACCTGGCCGTGGCCTCCCCCGCCACAGTGTCCCGCTGCGGGATGGTGTATTTAGAACCCAGTATCCTGGGACTGTCACCATTCACCGAATGCTGGTTACGAAACATCCCTAAGCCTCTACAAAAACACGCCCAGCAGCTCGACTCTCTCTTCACACGATTCCTGCAGGTCAGAAATATACTCTCATTTCTCATGTACAGAGCAGATAAATTATACATCCGTGTTTACGGAATAAATGTAGGCAGGGAAAAGCTCTTGCAAAGCAGTATATAAATAAGTATATGAGGTATATATGTATTGTATATATTTTCCCAAAGGATTCTATCACGTTTGTGAGGAAGTCAGTGACTGAAGTGATTAGTTCGATGGACAGCAACCTGACGTGCTCTTTACTCAAACTGCTGGACTGCTTCTTCCAACCATTCGCCCCACGAGAGGTGCGTTGGCAGCATTTTGGTTTTGATACACAGCGTACACGAGCATTTTGAACATTTTACTCTTTATGTGGGTGTGTGTGTAGGGAAAGAGGCTTCCTCCTCAGGTGGGCCGTGTCGGTGAGCTGATTGAGCCGTGGTTTATTTTTTCTCTGGTATGGAGCGTGGGCGCCACAGGAGATGCTGCTAGCTGCCAACGCTTCAGCGCCTGGCTAAGAGACAAGATGACACAGGAAAAAGTGCTTAATCTTAAAAATTCTTGCTTGACATATTAACTGTTAAATCGAATGAAGTACAGTGAGACTTCGAGTGTCATTTTAGTGCAATATTTGTACAAAATTTTGTGCACTAGTCATTATGTACTAAATTTGACTGCATATATTTATTTAAAAAACGCAGAGTGGATAGCAGCTGTTTAAACTGTTTGTTTTTTGTAGATTCAGTTGTGCTTCCCAGACGAAGGACTGGTGTATGATTATCGACTGGATGACGCAGGCATCAGTCTTTTGGAGGAAGATGATGAAGATGCCAAAAGAAGGGAGGTGAGGAGGCTCTCTATATACTCGGAAACATTCAGACTTTACATGCAGGAATGAAATTTGGACTGCTGATGCTTAACTATTTTCACTATTCATGAAATAATTCACTGCATTGTTTCTGAAATCTTGCCAGGTGCAATGGGTCAACTGGATGGAGTACGCCAGCAATGTTGTCATCACCCCAGAAACGAGCTACGCGGACATCATCGTGCCCACCCCAGACACAGTGCGCATGTCCTTCTTGTTAGACATGCTTCTGTCCAATAAGAAGCCAGTATGTGGAATTCTTTCATATAAATCAAAAGATGGATGTAGATTTGTTTATTTGTAATGTGGTGTATTAGCATGGCATGTGTCCTTGTTAATATGAGATAGAAAAAGTTTTTTTTTATAGGTGCTGTGTGTCGGTCCGACTGGCACGGGCAAAACCCTGACCGTGTCTGATAAGCTGCTGAAGAACATGCCGTCTGAATACATCACACATTTTCTCATGTTCTCTGCCCGCACCTCCGCCAACCAGACACAGGACTACATCGACAGCAAACTAGACAAGAGGTCTGCTCAACCTTAGCAAAGGAACCAGATATAAAGCATTCATGAAAGTTATATGTGATCGGTTTAATTCAATACCCAGCATGTTTTTGTCATGTTTTGTATGAAACATTGTCAACTGTTATGCTTGTGTGTACTAGGAGGAAAGGTGTTTTCGGTCCGCCGCTGGGAAAATACTTCATCTTCTTTATAGATGACCTTAACATGCCCATGCTGGAGACGTACGGTGCCCAGCCGCCCATCGAGCTCCTGCGCCAGTGGATGGACCATGGGGGCTGGTATGACCGAAAGCAGATAGGTGAGCAGATTGCTCAAAAATTCATAAACACACAGGGACACCCATCTTGTGTATCTACACAGGCTTTCTTATAACATGAGTACATTATGTTTACCAGGAACATTCAAGCAGTTGGTAGACATAAATTTTGCATGTGCCATGGGTCCTCCTGGTGGAGGCAGGAACCCGATCACCCAACGCTTCACACGCCACTTCAACTACCTCTCGTTCACTGAGATGGAGGACTCCAGCAAGAAAAAGATCTTCACCACTATTCTGGGCAGCTGGATGGGTGAGTTGAGCAGTATACGGTATATATATATGTCAGTAAATATAGATAATAAAGTACCTTTAGGCTGCACCCGCGATCTTTATTAGTACTGGTGTAATTTTTGTCGTCTTGCGAATCATCAGAAAAGATTCCTGAGCTGATGGCGCTGAATGAGAACCTAGTGGATGCCACTATTAAAGTGTACGCCACTATCACTTCTGGCCTTCTGCCCACTCCAGCCAAATCACACTACACATTCAACCTGCGTGACCTGTCCAAGGTCTTCCAGGGGTTGCTCATGGCTGAAGCTGGAAAGATCCAGGTAAAGTAAACACATCTTGAATTACATGGAACGTGGTGTTTGAGATTGGCTGAAAGAGAGGAGCTTGTTCCAAGGTTAGTCCAGCACTTTAAAGTTATAATATTTTAACCACAGTGCCTGTGTCTTGACCTAGGACAAGGTCCAGCTTCTCCGGTTGTGGTACCACGAGAGCTGCCGGGTGTTCCAGGACAGACTTGTGAATCAGGAGGATAGGGACTGGTTTGATAAGCTACTCCAGGAGTGCATCGAGGAGTTCGACTGCAACTTTCAGGAGGTGGTACCCTGCCAACCGGTCCTTTTCGGTGACTTTATAAACCCTGGTAGTGATACCAAAGTGTATCAGCTCATCGAGGACATAGAGAAGGTTGGACCCTCACTGTTATCTCAGTATTTTTATCTCAGTATTAAAATAGCACAGATTTTGTCTTTGAAGATACTATTTTGATATGCTTTTTTTAATGCATTTCTTTCTTTTCTTTCAACATCTCTTTGCCTTATTTTCAGCTTTCTAGAGTAATGGAGGAATACATGGATGACTATAACCAGATCAGCACCACTAAGATGAAGCTAGTTCTCTTTATGGACGCCATCCAGCACGTCTGCCGTATATCCCGCATTCTGCGCCAGCCGCTGGGAAACGCTCTTCTGCTAGGAGTCGGTGGCAGCGGGCGCCAGTCCCTCACCAAACTCGCCTCGCACATGTAAGAGACAAATCGAGATTGCACAGGTTTTTCTCTCGAGTACATATGGAGTAGGAACACACATGCAGACGGTTACATCTAGCTTCTGCACAAAAAGGACTTTAACATTTTTTATTTCAAAGCAGAAGCATTAATACACCAGCAGTCATTAAAAAGTCATTAGAGTTCCATATCTAAGCACTGAGTACATGTGCAGGATCCCACAAGTCATTATTTTGGTGAGAACAAAGAAGGCATGTATAGGAAATTGAAGCCAATTAGTGTTATTACTGGTCACAGATAATGTAAAGCAGCTCTTATTATACAGCGGAGAACCTAATGATGTGGTCACACATGTTGGACATTAGAGGTTAAAGTGCTGATAGGTTTTCCTCGTCGTCTTTCGACGCATGTGAATGCACACACACTGCAAATGACTATCTGCTATTACGCTGCCCACGTGGAAAAGAAAGGCTTGTGACAATGCCTATTGGTACATCTACTAATCTGTGTTTTTTTTTTTTATTCGGCTCAGAGGCTTTTTTAATTACTGTTTATTTTGACGTTTTCAGTGATAGAAAGTCTCTGACATAGTGCATTCTAGAATTTCCAGAAGGTTTTTTTTTTATTTTTCAAGAATTCAATTGTATTTCAGAAGAACTGTATTTGAACATCATGCACGCTCAAATGTCATGCTATGCTGTTTTGTTACACAACTCTGATTGTGTTGTGTTCTTTTGTGCTATAAGATCAGACTACGAGTGCTTCCAGATCGAGCTATCAAAGAACTACGGAGTGCCGGAGTGGAGAGAGGATATTAAGAATATCATGATGAAGGCCGGTCTCAACGACGTTCAGATCACCTTCCTCTTTGTCGACACCCAGGTAAACTTTAAGGCTGAATAAGCTGAAAGATTTTAATCAGATGAAAACACTGAAAAAAACTTGTACTCATGCGTGCTGCTTTTCAGATCAAAAGCGAGACGTTCCTGGAGGACGTTAATAACATCCTGAACTCGGGCGATGTGCCAAACCTGTACAGTGGAGACGAACAGGAGAGGATCATGATAGCCATGAAGCCCGTGGTGCAAGAACTCGGCATGCAACCAACCAAGGCAAACCTCATGGCCGCCTACGTCAGGAGAGTCCGCAGCAACATCCACACCGTGCTGTGCATGAGGTTTGCCTGCTCATCAAACATTCTTTAGGGAACTAATCCGACAAATATATTCAAATATTGGACTAGTGTGTGTTAGTTTTCTCAGTGTATAACAAATTAGGGGTTGCCAGATTCATTAGTTTAACTCCTGGCATTATATGTCACATAAATAATTGAATCTAATCAAGTATTACAGTGAAATATCCTTAACTGCATCTGTGTCTCCTATTCAAGTCCGATAGGTGAAGTATTTCGTGCCAGACTCAGGCAGTTCCCCTCTCTGGTCACATGCTGTACTATTGACTGGTTCAGCGCCTGGCCAGAGGAGGCCTTGCAGTCTGTTGCAGCATCCTTTCTTAATGATTTACCTGAACTGGAGGCCAGTCCTGCTGCCATGTGTGGCATGGTGAGAGAAAGTGTTTGTGAGTGTGTACGTATAGTATGTGTGCGGCGTATAAATTAAATAGCGTGCAAACGATATCCTCTGTTTTTAGACTGCGATGTGTGTAGAGATCCACGAGATGGTGGCTCGGAAGTGCGAACAGTACCGTGCCGAACTCTCCCGCCATAACTACGTCACACCCAAGAGCTACCTGGAGTTGCTCAGTATCTTCTCAGCCCTGATTGGCTGTAAGAAGCAGGAACTGCATTCGGCTCGCCAGAGGATGAAAGTGGGACTGGACAAGGTGACCTCAATGTAGACAAAACGGTTTGTTATAAGGCGGGTTTTTACATTCTGACTCTGTGGTGTAACGTCTTTGTGTCCTGTGTGTGCATGTGTGTGTGTGTTGTAGCTCTTAAGCACAGCTGAGGATGTAAGTAAGATGCAGGAGGAACTGGAAACAATGAGACCTCAACTGGAAGAAGCAGCCAAAGACACCGTCATCACCATGGAAAAAATCAAGGTATTTTACATCTTTATATAATACATTTAATAATTTAAATAATTTGTTATTGCCAAGAAATATATATATATATATATATATATATATATATATATATATATATATATATATATATATATATATATATATATATATATATATATATATAATGTGTGTGTGTGTGTGTGTGTGTGTGTGTGTGTGTATACATAGCAAGACACACTGGTTGCAGAGGAGACCCGTGTGGCAGTACAGGCCGAGGAAGCGAAGGCATCTGAGAAGGCCAAGATAGCCAGTGCATATGCTGCAGATGCCCAGCAAAACCTTGATAAAGCTCTGCCTGCGCTGGATGACGCTTTAGCCAGCCTCAAATCGCTCAACAAGAACGATGTCACTGAGGTGATGCTCAATCCTTCCAAAGATCTCACATTACAATTCAACAGGTCAAAGTGTACAGTTGATCTTTAACCGTTGCCATATTTAAAATGTGTGTGTGTGTATGTGTGTATTTTGTGTTGTCCAGGTGAGGGCGATGCAAAGACCCCCTCAAGGTGTGAAGCTGGTCATCGAGGCAGTCTGCATCCTGAAGGGCATTAAACCCAAAAAAGTAGCTGGAGAAAAGCCAGGGAGCAAAGTGGACGATTACTGGGAACCCGGGAAAGGACTCCTGCAGGATCCTGGAAAATTCTTAGACAGTCTGCTGAAGTTTGACAGGGTAACACCAAAGTCCACACACACACACACACACACACACACACACACACACACACACTCACCCTACATGCTGCAAGTTTGTAACCAAAGAATTTCTTGCGTTGTATAGTGTAGTGTTGTGTAGTGTGTAGTGTATAATAGTGTAATAATGTGTAGTATAGTGTTGTGTAGTATAGTGTAGTGTGTAATGTAGTGTTGTGTAGGATAGTGTAGTATTTCCGTCTGTCTCTCTCTCTCTCTCTCTCTCTCTCTCTCTCTCTCTCTCTCTCTCTCTCTATAATTTATACTATATTTTCTATAGCTGTACTTGTGCTTTGATCAGATTTCCTTTGATTTGGAATAAACCGTGCACATGCCTGTCAATCTGATCCCTGTGTACCTTCTGAACTTGCCTGTCTGTTCACTATGACATATTATAAACACCACGATTGAGTGCGTTTGGGGAAAAAATCTATTTGTCATATATACGTTTTCATCATTTCTTCAGGACAACATTCCAGATCCTGTGATCAAGTTGCTGCAGCCGTACATAGACAATGAGGAGTTTCATCCAGCTGCCATAGCTAAAGTCTCCAGGGCCTGTACATCCATCTGTCTGTGGGTGCGCGCTATGCATGGGTACCATTTTGTGGCCAAATCCGTAGAGCCCATACGGGTGAGAACTTGCATCACATTGCTGCCCCCTGTGGGACATATATTAGTACTGCGACGACTCTGCAATATTTTAAATGTGTGTTGTATGTGTTTGAGCAGAAAGCCCTAGCTGGGGCCCAGGAGGACCTGGAGGTAACTCAGAATATTCTGAAGGAGGCCAAAGGAAAGCTCGAGGCGGTCGAGGAGGGCATTGCAGCACTGCAGGCCAAGTATCAAGAGTGTCTAGCCAAGCGTGACGAGCTTGAGAGCAAGTGCCAGCTGTGTGAAAACAGACTGATTCGTGCAGACAAGGTGAGCTGGGACAAGAACAAGCACACACCTGTATCCTTTTCACCAAACACACATTGGTCCAATTTATTTGGACAACACACATCTCTTCAGTTAAATGATACAATGAAATGATCAAACAGGGCCAACAAATGGCTCTAACTTCACCCCCACAACTTATGAAATAGGTGTTTCATTGTTCTAGCCCCTGTGTTTAGTGTGTACATGCTAAAGCCACATGTTACACAAGAAAATCTGTGTGTGTGTGTGTGATTTAGCTGATTACTGGTCTTGCCGATGAGAAGGTGCGCTGGAAGGAAACAGTGCTGCATTTGGAGTACCTGGTGAATAATGTAGCTGGTGATGTGCTGCTGTCTGCAGGATACGTCGCCTACCTCGGACCTTTTACAGTGAGTATGCATGCACGTGTTCCGTGCATGTACGTGTGCTGCGTAATGTGTTCCTGACTGCAAATGCAAGAGTATGGCAAGTACGCTCTGATGTAGTGTTTCGTCTGAGAGATTTCGTGTGTCTGCTATGGAGTGTTAGCGCCTTGAGGTTGTAGACATGAGTGATGCACGCAGCTGGGTGTTTATATCGCTTTTAAAAGTGTTTAAATGTGCTTGTGTGTGTGTGTGTGTGTGTGTGTGTGTGTGTGTGTGTGTGTGTGTGTGTGTGTGTGTGTGTGTGTGTGCATTCTCCAGGGGGAGTATCGGGCGTCCATGTTTGAGGAGTGGCTCCGTGGTTGTAAGGATCGGCAGGTCCCTCACACATCTGATCCCAGCCTCATCAACACACTCGGAGACAGAGTCAAAATCCGTTCCTGGCAGGTCAGAACCACACACACCTTCTCAAAAACTCGCAACAAAATTTGCAATGTTACTGATTTTGCTGTTTGCTTGTTTTTTTTCATTTCATCATCTGCATACACTACTTATGTGTGTATGTGTGTGTGTGTGTGTGTGTGTGTGTGTGTGTGTGTGTTTGTGTAGATTGCCGGTTTGCCAAAAGACAACCTCTCTGTGGAAAATGGAGTGATCACTCAGTACTCTCAGCGCTGGTCTCTGTTCATCGATCCTCAGGGTCAGGCCAATAAATGGATCAAGACCATGGCGAGTGCTAAGAAACACCTATGCTGTCATACCTCGCTGTCACACACGTTTTGACTGACTAAACCCTAAACAACGGTTTCACCTCTGTCTTTGCAGGAACGGGATAATGGACTGGATGTGATGAAGCTGAGCGACCGCGACTTCCTGCGCAGTTTGGAAAACGCCATTCGGTTCGGGAAGCCGTGTCTGCTGGAGAATGTGGGAGAGGAGCTGGACCCGGCGCTGGACCCTGTTCTAATGCGACAGGTACCACACAGACGCACACTTATTCTCTCAGGAGCTTCTTTAGGTTCTTTACAGCAAAGAAAGCTACAAATTCGACACAATATGCAACCAAACCCACAAATACATCAATCACAAACCTGCATTTAACAGAGAAGGATTCAAAACGGTACGGTTCAGTTCAAAGACTGGACCGTACCATTTTAGGTGACTCCCATCAGCAGAACTACAAAATTCTTCTACAAGTGTTACTTTCTCTAACTGTGTGTGGTTTTGTGTGTGTGTGTGTGTGTGTGTGTGTGTGTGTGTGTGTGTGTGTGTGTGTGTGTGTGTGTGTGCAGACCTTTAAGCAGCAGGGCAGTACAGTACTGAAGTTAGGTGACAATGTCATTCCCTACCACAACGACTTCAAGATGTACATCACCACTAAGCTTCCTAATCCACACTATTCCCCTGAGATCTCCACCAAAGTCACCCTAATCAACTTCACCCTCTCGCCAAGGTGCAGCTAAGATCACAAGACCGTGCAGCTCAAATGCATTGCCAACACATATTAATTAATATAGAACGTTAGAGTCTTATAGTAAAGCAACCTGTATACTGTGCAGCGGCTTGCAGGACCAGTTGCTGGGCCGTGTGGTGGCTGAGGAGAGACCCGATCTGGAGGACGCCAAGAACCAGTTGATTGTAAGCAACGCACTTATGAAGCAGGAACTGAAGGAGATTGAGGACCAGATCCTGCTCAGGCTCAGCTCATCAGAGGGTAACCCTGTCGATGATGAGGAGCTCATACGAGTTCTGGGAGCCTCCAAGATCAAAGCTGGGGAGATACAGGTCTGTCAGCATACTAGAGAAATATCCCGAGCAAAGCTAAAGACATCCATATTTACCTATCTAGCCCCAGTTCGTCTGTTAAAATGCTCAAAACCATGTGATTTTTCAGGGGTTAATTTAAGAGTGACTCCTTTAAAGCTTCAGTGTTGCTCATTTCCTGGCTGGAAAGTTTTCATTTGAAAGCTTAATGAGCAGTTTGTTCATTTTGTATATTTGTGGGTTTCAGTTTGCTTAATTTTTGGTGTTTTATTTTATGTATTAAATAAAGACTTCTTTAATACTTATATTATTACTATAATGTGGCAGGCCAAAGTGATGGTGGCGGAGGAAACTGAGCGAGACATTGACGCCACACGCCAGGAGTACGTCCCTGTGGCTGTGCGCACCCAAATCCTCTTCTTCTGTGTGTCGGACTTGTCCAATGTGGACCCCATGTATCAGTATTCTCTTGAGTGGTTCCTAAGGATCTTCTTGGCAGGCATCGCTAACTCGGAACGTGCAGGTAGAGCACATGCTCACACGATCTCATCATCCTATTCATCATCACATCAGTCTAATTGTGTGTAGGTTTTTAAAACCACAATACGATGCAATAATCTGCAGTATCAAAGGTGTGTCAGAGACCTACATATGTAACTATTTGTATAATGATATGTACACTTAAGATATAATGCTAATATGTATACATTGTGTGTTAGTACACATTGTGTGTTAGTACTCTTTTGTCACTTCCAGCTCAGTTCAGATTGTAGCAAAGCCGAGTGCTTTTTACACGATTACATGCTCATCATCTAAAAATGACTGTTATCCAACACCTCCAGTCGCTGCTCCCTGAGGAGCTCAGTCACTCGCTGATACGTATAAAACGTTTGTGCCGAACTGAAACAATGAACACTGAAAACATGGCGGTTCTGAAAGCACCAGAGTTTATTAGATAAAAGCTATAATGAAGTCGCTAATAAAAGGGGCGGCTGTCAATATAAGGGCATTTAGTCAGAGGAACAATCAAAAGCGCAAGAGTAGCGATCAACTCGATGCTGCCATGGTTGGATGGTGTTCTCTTGCTGATGCGATTCAGTCCATGTTTAAAAGAGATTTGTTTATATTTATTGCTTTCTTTGGATAGCTAATGCCTTCATGTCGAATGTATTTTCTCAGACATCCTGGAGCAGCGCATCATCAACATTAACGAGTACTTCACCTTCAGCCTCTTCAGCAACGTGTGCCGCAGCCTGTTCGAGAAGCACAAGCTCATGTTCGCCTTCCTGCTGTGCGTTCGCATCATGATGAACAAAAATCTGATTGATATGGTGAGGAAAAAAAGAAATCTCCTGGCCACTCTGGCTTTTCTGGCATTAGGTGCCGGAATGTCCGCTAGTCTCCTATGCATATTTATATCACATTATACAATGGGACTGATTTACCTTTATTTGAATGTGTCCAGGCTGAGTGGAAGTTCATGTTGTCAGGAGGTACAAGCCTTCAACAGGAGCCAAACCCAGCGCCCACGTGGTTATCAGAGAGGGCATGGCAGGACATCATGGCCCTTAGTTCTCTGCCCAACTTTACAGGCCTGACACAGACCTTCTCCAGAGATGAAGCTGAATACAGGAGGATCTTTGACAGCAGCCAGCCACACCGGTATCCTCTCACACCTACACATATCTATACATTTTTCTTTATACGTATGTGTATTAATTCATTGTTCTGTACTTGTGTGTGTACAGCGAGCCTCTTCCAGAAGAGTGGGAGAACAAGCTGGACAGTTTTCAGCGGATGTTAGTGCTGCGCTGTCTGCGTGTCGATTGCCTCACACACGGCCTGCAGGACTTTGTGTCAGCACAGCTTGGGCAGCGCTTCATCGAGCCTCAGGTTCACAATGTCTATACTTTCTGATACCTTAATCGATTCTAGAGCTCTGTGTTGATTTTCCATTTACATCAAACGTAGTTGATCATCAGTGATGGTTGCATGTTTGACAAGTTTCACGTTTTTAACGTTGTAGAGCAGGCGTATTGTTAGCACAGTTCCCTATAATTTATAGCAGAAAGATGGAAGTGATGCATCGCTGCGTTAAAACTATTCAAATTCATGCAGAAAAGGATTACAAAAATGTATTTGCGGATGAGAAATTTTAGCTAGTTGCATTGACACACACGTCCGCCAATTAAATCCGTCCGTGTGTAAACATGCCAAAAGTTCAGTATGATGTCCTGAAGATTTACGTCATTTAAACACCATAATTACTTTAAAACATTTACAAGGATATTTTGTCTTCATGATCTATGTTGAGTTTGGTTTCACTATTAATAAACATACATTTGTATAAAGCATCCATATTTGTTCATGAACATGTTGATTAGAGTATTAAAGACTAGAAAAGTATTAATTTGAGGTACATTTAGAACAGATAAAAATGTGCGCGAGACATGACGAGACATGACAATCATGCTATTAATCACAATTCAATATTTTATCAATTGTATATTAATATATATATTAGTATTAATGTATATATTAGTTGTGGTGCAATGGATCACAAAACTCAAGGTTCAGATCACATTACAGTTTTCGAGTCTTGGATCCGTAAAAAAGTTGTACTATGTACGTATATTAATACGTTCTTCGTTATGTCCTCTGTCTTTCTTAGACGTCTGACCTGTCTGCGGTATTTAATGAGTCATCTGTGTCCACTCCGCTTATCTTTGTGCTATCACCTGGCACCGATCCTGCAGCCGACCTCTACAAGTTTGCCGACGTCATGAAGTTCTCCAAGAAAATGAGCGCCATCTCACTAGGCCAGGGGCAGGTAGGAACCAAACAGTTTTGTTTCAGCAGGTGTCCAGGGGTTATAAGTCCAATCTGGCTAGTTAGTCGTTAATTTAATTCACAGTGTAAACTAAGATGTTTATCCAGCTCCGTGTGCAGCTGGATGTTGGCTCATGTTTAAAACTTAAAACAAAAGATAGAGTAGGAATTGGCTTTTAGCCTAGCAGACCTTTCTACAAAGCAGTAATATCATACAGCATTTTTCTCCACTGTGCTGCTAATGATCAAATTTAGGTCACTTTCCAAAGATCTGCTAGATTCCTAATAAGCTCAGGACACTGACCTGTGCATTCAGTTTCTAACTAAGGCTCCATAATAAACAAGAACAGGCCTGAGGTCACGCCAATATGCATGAGACCTCTAATGCTAATTTGGGATAGGGATTCGCATGTCATTCCGTAATAAATATGATGATTCAGGTCGGTTGGCATTCCTCTACACATATGCACAAGACGCCAAGCCAAATGAACATGGCGTCAATGGAAGAGAACATTCTAGAGGCTTCCTGCCCATGACATTCAGATGCTGTGTGTCAGCTTAATATACGTGCTGGAGAATGCTGACTAAGCACCACAGTCTTTGTTTTATAGTCTGCAAAGATTCCCAATGTTGGTATAATGTGCGAGTAGAATAGGAGGGACACAAGGTTTTCAGAGCAGCTCCCGTACAGAAATAAAGATTCAGACATATTTTTATTTTCGCGTGAGCACGAGGTCACAACACAATTTACAGGAATGTACATAATTCGTTCATTTATTCATCATTAATTATTTGCCTTGTCAGTGATATTTTTTAAAAAGAGCCAACTAAATAAATCCAAAAACACCGTATAGTGTTACACACACATTTTATATATAAATATAGGCTTTATGAATGCGATATTAATATTAGATTATTGATTAGGTCTTTGGAATAGAGCTGAATATTTTTTAAACCTGAACGCAATCTCACAGTAGTGGATTTTTTATATGTGCAGTCTGTAACCCTGCTTTTTCCTGTCTGTTTTTCCTTTACGTTTGCTTGTTGGGTGCCGTAGACAGCTCTCAGGATGTTCCTAATTTCATGCTTGTAGACTGTTTGGGCTGCGTTTTGTCCTGTTTCTGATTGTTTTGTCTAGTCAGCATGTTTTCATGACTTGGTCTTATTTCAGTGTCAGGGCATTGTTTCTTTTTTTTTGTGATTTGCGAAGTTCTCCAACATTCTTGGCCTTGTCTTTCCTGAGTGGAACTTCTCCCAAAGGAAATGACCATTTAACTATTCATCTCCATTAGTGGAAGATCAAACGCAATGACGGATCGCAGATGTTTCACGTTGAATGTTTTTTGTTGAACCCTTCATGTGCGTCTAGTTTTGTTGATAATGTCGGCTGAGTGTTTTAAAGTCTGTGGCTTGTAGCTGGAGTGCGTGTTTGCTGGTTGTAAAATTTTCTATGTTTGTGTGTTTGTGTGTGTGTGTGTGTGTGTGTGTGTGTGTGTGTGTGTGTGTGTGTGTGTACATGTCAGGGTCCCTGGGCTGAATCGATGATGCAGTGTGCGATGGAAAAGGGGCAGTGGGTATTTTTCCAGAACTGCCACCTGGCACCCAGCTGGATGCCCACTCTGGAGAGACTCATCGAGAACATCAACCCTGACAAGGTTAGCTACTTACGACACATGTGTGTGTGTGTGTGTGTGTGTGTGTGTGTGTGTGTGTGTGTGTTTGTAAATATACACTGGACATGTGCATATTCATGGCTGCATGTGCGAGTACAAATACATTTGTTCAAAAACAACATGAAGCATTTCGTTAATTAGGTAATTATCTTAACAACAGGACATTTGTTTAATTGAAGCAGCACTAAAAGCAACCATTTCATGTTTTTTGTGTGTTTGTGTGTGTGTGTGTGTGTGTGTGTGTGTGTCTCAGGTCCATCATGACTTTCGTCTATGGCTTACGAGTTTGCCCAGCAACCAATTCCCGGTCTCCATCCTTCAAAACAGCTCCAAGATGACCATCGAACCTCCACGAGGCATCAAGGCCAACCTACTGAAGACCTACCTGAGCCTGAGTGATGACTTTCTCAACTCCTGCTCCAAGGTGCAACAACCCCCCCTAGCCCGACCCCCCCTCCACCCACCCACACACACACACACACACACACACACACACACACACACACACACACACACACACACACACACACATATACACAGAAATTTAAATCTACTTCACTAACCTATTCTGTCTGTTTTTCCTCTCTCGCTTTTTTTTTACCTCTCTATCTTTCTCGCTCAGGCTGCAGACTTCAGGTGTCTGTTGTTGTCTCTTTGTCTGTTTCACGGAAACGCTATCGAGCGCAGGAAATTCGGTCCGCTGGGTTTCAACATTCCGTATGAATTTACCGACGGAGACCTTCGCATCTGCATCAGCCAACTCAAAATGTTCCTTGATGAATACCAGGACATTCCTTACAAGGCAAGCACATTTGTGAACGTGCACACACACACACACACACACACGCGCGCACACATGAATTATCGCTACTATTACGATGGTAACAGATGTGCTGTATCTCCTTTAAAATGGGTCCTGGCTAAAACAATATATCTGAAAAGCACACAAGTGCTCCCATAAAAAATAAAAAAGTTGAAAAGAGAGGAAAACATTCCACCATCCTTCTATTTCCTTTCTTTCACATTTTAACACATAACAGGGCAGTTTGTATTTCGGACTTATATGTGGAACAAAACAGAACGCTACATAGGTTTTAAGGATGAAATGGTTGTCCCGCTGCAGAAACGTTACTCGGCTACTTCTCACAAATCACACGCCTGAATAACTTTTCTCATAAGTGAACCGCGTGTCCAAACTCTGGGCCTACCGTTCAATAGGAAAGCCATCCATGACTTTCGTTCTACCATATCTGCATTTATTTTAAGGCTTTATCTCTCTGTGTCTAGGTTCTGAAGTACACAGCTGGTGAGATCAACTATGGGGGTCGTGTGACCGATGACTGGGATCGCCGCTGCATCATGAACGTGTTGGAGGACTTCTACTGTCCCGCCGTGCTGAACCCTGGGCACGTCTACTCGCCCTCAGGAGAATACCGCCAGATCGGCACAGACCTCAACGTCAAGGTTTACTTTAAATCTGTTTATTTATCGGATATGCACAAACACACGGTACAGCGACACTGTGCACTGCGCAGCAGTTCCTATTCTCTACTCGTATCTGCTGTACGTGTCAATATTTACATGCTGTACTCACTAAGGAGAGCAGTACATCTCCATGACAGCAGTTTTCCTGATCATTTCCGGCATTGATGTGATGTGTGTCTTAGTCACACATGTGGTCTAAAATTCTAGCAAAAGGACAAATCGGGCTGCTTTGTCCATAATATACTTGGACACTTATACTCTTAAACCAGGTGTAAATATATTTCACTAAAATGACTTAAAAGTTTTCAATCTTGAATAGATCATGTTGGCTAATGATAAGCATTTAACACTAATACACACCCATTAAATTTTTTGGGATTTATTTATTAGGCAGCAAGTGTACATTTGGTCCTCAAAGTTGACGTGTTAGAAGCAGGAAAAATAAGCGAGCGTAAGGATTTGAGAGACTTGGAGAAATTGTGACGTCTAGACGACTGGGTCAGAGCATCTCCAAAACGAGTCAGAAATGTTCTAGCAGCAAACATGGAAACCAACACAATGTCTGATCGGTGTAAATTATTGGTTAAATAATTACTGAAGATGTCTGTGTTTGACAAGACAGAAATCTGTAAATGGTTACTTTAGTTGAAATTTTATAACTACTTGTGGTCAAAATGTATCTCACAGTGTGGATTTCTATTTAGTAGAAATTGTTAAAGGGTTTTTCCATATGATAAACTTACAGTATCTGACCTGTGGATTGTAATGTATCGTTTGCAGGGCTACCTGTCGTACATCCGCGGCCTGCCGATCAATGACACGCCAGAGATCTTCGGCCTGCATGACAACGGCAACATCAGTTTTGCCCAGAATGAGACTTTTGCATTGTTGGGTGCTGTGCTCCAACTGCAGCCTCGAGCTGCTGCCAGTGGGGGTAAAGCCAGAGAAGAGGTACTGAGTAACCCTTAAGTCAGTTTTAGCTCCCCTGCAAAAGGCTTATAAACTAAAGACAATGTGTATAATTATATATATATATATTCCTGTATTTGAATATACAGTGTAAATACATACTGTATAAATAAAATGAAACTAAAGGTCAGAGTTTTACTGTTTTGTAGATAGTCGAAGAGATTGTGACAGGAATTGCCCAGAAGATCCCCAGTTCCTTTGACATCCAGGAAATCATTACCAGATACCCAGTGATGTATGAGGAGTCTATGAACACTGTACTGATTCAGGAAGTAATAAGGTACATCCTTACACTTTATCCACACTTTAAATAGAGGAAATGGCTGTATGTATACACTGTAATAACATTATTATAGCGAACTGAAGGGATAATGTATTACTATAATGTGTTTTTTTGTAGTAGAATTATTTTAGATTCCTTACTTAAAGACTAACTGGTTTTTTTTGCAAGGCGAACAATTTTGTACACATTCATTTTCTTTTCTTCGTCTCTCTTTTCTCAGATATATTTTTTTACTTTGCCAGTGACTTAATCCCATTTACAATAATGCCCTGATTTCTCTCTCTCTCTCTCTCTCTTTTAGATATAATAAGTTGTTAGCAGTCATCACACAGAGTCTCAGTGATCTGGTGAAGGCTCTGAAAGGTTTGGTGGTGATGTCATCTGAGCTTGAGCTCATGGCCAACAGTCTGTTCATCAACGCAGTTCCAGAAATGTGGCAGGCCAAGGCAAGAATCTGTCCTCCTCGTTCCTTCTCCCTCTGTCTTATTTTCTCTCAGTTTAACTCTCTCAGACACATCCATTTGATTTTAGAGAGACTGAGAGTCTAATTTTATACATGGAATTGTTTACTATTTACACACATTCAAACAGACTCTGTTTTAACCAAAATCTTTCACAGGTGATCCTTTGTATTTGTTTTATTACTGGTGATTGTCTGATGAAATGTCCTTTCCAATAGTTTGGAATTATTAATTATTGTTCCAGTTTCAGTGCTGATTGTGGTTTCTTCTGCAGGCGTACCCTTCTCTAAAGCCGCTGGCCTCCTGGGTATCGGACCTCCTGCAGCGCATCGCTTTCTTGAGTAACTGGATCTCCGGCGGGATCCCGGCTGTCTTCTGGATCAGCGGCTTCTTCTTCCCACAAGCCTTTTTGACGGGAACGCTGCAAAACTTCGCCCGGCGGTCCGTCCTCTCCATCGACAGCATCAGCTTCAGCTTTGAGGTTCATGGCAATCCTTTCACCTCCTTAGCTCGATACTTTAAAAAATCTAATCATTAGAGAGGACATTAGAGGGTTAAAGCCACAATTTTGGGTTATCTTCATAAGAAACACATTTAACGGTGCCTATCAAAGCAGCCGTCTTTATTTGGTAGATGCAGAGGTTATGAAGATATTTTGATGTGTCCTACATTGATTATAGCTGAATTTGTTGCATAACCGACCATTAACCCATTCAACATTGGTCTTAGGACTTGTATAACAATCGCACAAATCACAGAGTGAATCTGAAAGGTGTGTTAGTGTATTGAAGATGAAGTAATGACGCCTAATCGTCTTCTTCCTTCACAGATATTGAAGGAGCCAGCAGCAGATTTGACTGAGCGGCCCGAGACGGGGTGTTACATCCACGGTTTGTTCCTGGAGGGGGCGCGCTGGGACACACACGCCGGCTTGCTGACCGAGTCTCGGCCCAAAGAGCTCTACACTGAGATGGCCATCATCTGGATGGTCCCTACGCCCAACCGCAAACCGCCACAATCCGGCATCTACATCTGCCCCATATACAAAACGCTCACACGTGCAGGTGAGCTCTGTGTGTGTGTGTGTGTGTGTGTGTGTGTGTGTGTGTGTGTGTGTGTGTGGTAGAATGTGAGCTGTATAGAGTTTCAAAAGTTTTAAAAACTCAGTTCTGTGCATGAGGAACTTCTGTTAGGAAACAGGCTAATGTTTTTTTTTCTTTTCTCGTTTTTATGAATGATATCTCATCTGTTTGTTTTCTCTTCCATTTCTCTTTGTCTCTCTGACCTCTCTGTCCCACTCGATATTGTCCCTCTATTATCATTTCCTTTCTCACATGGACTGTCCCACTTTTATCCCTTTCAATCTTTTATTTTTTTATTATCACTTTCTCACTCTCTCTGTCTGTCTTTTTTGTTGTCTTTTTTTAACAGGAACTCTATCCACCACCGGTCACTCCACTAACTACGTAATCGCAGTAGAGCTTCCCACAGACCAAAGCCAGAAGAACTGGATAAAGCAGGGGGTGGCGCTGATATGTGCACTGGATTACTGAAAGCACTTTCAAGATTCAACAATCAAAGGCTGCTTTATTGGCATGACAAATATAAACATTTGTATTGCCAAAGCGCGACTAAAGAATTATGAAACGGAACAAAGGAACAAAGGAACAATTAATAACGGAAATAAAGTCGTTATAAAATAAGAACAATGTAGAGTTTCAGCCAGACTAAATAAATAGAGAAGTAGTTAAAAAAAAAAATCTATAAAATGTCATACAATAGCATATGAGTACACCCCTCAAATTCCTGCAAATATTTTTGTTTATGTTCTCAAGGGACAAAACTATAGAAATGAAACTTGGATATATTTTAGAGTAGTCGATATGCAGTTTGTATATCAGTACATATTTACTGTCCTCTAAAAATAACTCAACATACAGCCATTATTTTCTCAATAGCTGCCAACAAACTTGAGTAAACCTGTGAACATGTCAAAACTGTGTCCATAGTGTCAATATTTTGTGTAGCACCATTGATATTTAGCGCTGCCTTAATCCTCCTGGGCATGGAATCCACCAGAGCTGCACAGGTTGTTGCTGGGATCCTCTTCCACTTCTCCATAATGACATCACTGAGCTTCTGGTTGTCAGACACATGCCGCTTCTTCACCTTCCGCTTAAGGATGCCAAAGTGTCTAATAGGGTCCTGTAGGTGGAGCAGTTTGTCATGGGCTGAGAGGGAGATGATTCGGTTCATTTTTGTGAATAATTCATCTTAAATATGGAGGTATTTGGTGCTTTCAATGAAGAAGTACATCTCGGCTCTGAGAGCAGATAGGACTGTGTGTGTCGCACCGTCTCCACGGCCAGACCGTGTGCACTGAGTCTGTACTTCATCAAGGTGTGGATCAGTTTTGGTGTTCAGGTTTAGTTCAGGTTCTCTGTAGTGTCTGTTAAGGGCCAGAAAACACCCAGTTTTACCCTGGAGTTTAGTTTGGGTTTTCCAGGAGCTCAGGGTGTGTGTGATTTGGCTGATTCTAACTGGGTTTGTAGGTTTCACCTGATCATAAGTCATTTGTGTGTAGGTGTGAGTTGGTGGTGTTTAAGTGTTTGTTGGTGGTGTGTAAGTGTGTGTTGGTGCTGTGTAGTGTGTGTTGGTGGTGTTTAAGTGTGTGTTGGTAGTGTGTAAGTGTGTTGGTGGTTTGTAGGTGTGTGTTGGTGGTTTGTAGGTGTGTGTTGGTGGTGTGTATGTGTGTGTTGGTGGTGTTTAAGTGTGTGTTGGTGATAGGTAGGTGTGTGTTGGTGGTGTGTATGTGTGTGTTGGTGCTGTGTAGGTGTGTGTTGGTGGTGTTTAAGTGTTTGTTGGTAGTGTGTAAGTGTGTGTTGGTGGTTTGTAGGTGTGTGTTGGTGGTTTGTAGGTGTGTGTTGGTGGTTTGTAGGTGTGTGTTGGTGGTGTGTATGTGTGTGTTGGTGCTGTGTAGGTGTGTGTTGGTGGTGTTTAAGTGTGTGTTGGTAGTGTGTAAGTGTGTGTTGGTGGTTTGTAGGTGTGTGTTGGTGGTTTGTAGGTGTGTGTTGGTGGTGTTTAAGTGTGTTGGTAGTGTGTAAGTGTGTGTTGGTGGTTTGTAGGTGTGTGTTGGTGGTTTGTAGGTGTGTGTTGGTGGTGTTTAAGTGTGTGTTGGTAGTGTGTAAGTGTGTGTTGGTGGTTTGTAGGTGTGTGTTGGTGGTTTGTAGGTGTGTGTTGGTGGTGTGTATGTGTGTGTTGGTGGTGTGTAGGTGTGTGTTGGTGCTGTGTAAGTGTGTATGTGTGTGTTGGTGCTGTGTAAGTGTGTGTCGGTGGTGTGTAAGTGTGTGTCGGTGGTGTGTAAGTGTGTGTCGGTGGTGTGTAAGTGTGTGTTAGTGTGGTTGTAGAGCACTAGTGACTCAGGACCATATCTCCCTTTTTGTTTTTCTTTCAAAGACACAGTGTTTAAAGAAGTGAAGTGAAGCTCATTCTGTACTCCTCCTGTAGGTGGAGCAGTTTGTCATGGGCTGAGAGGGAGATGATTCGGTTCATTTTTGTGAATAATTCATCTTAAATATGGAGGTATTTGGTGCTTTCAATGAAGAAATACATCTCGGCTCTGAGAGCAGATAGGACTGTGTGTGTCGCCCCGTCTCCACGGCCAGACCGTGTGCACTGAGTCTGTACTTCATCAAGTTGTGGATCAGTTTTGGTGTTCAGGTTTAGTTCAGGTTCTCTGTAGTGTCTGTTAAGGGCCAGAAAACACCCAGTTTTACCCTGGAGTTTAGTTTGGGTTTTCCAGGAGCTCAGGGTGTGTGTGATTTGGCTGATTCTAACTGGGTTTGTAGGTTTCACCTGATCATGAGTCATTTGTGTGTAGGTGTGAGTTGGTGGTGTTTAAGTGTTTGTTGGTGGTGTGTAAGTGTGTGTTGGTGGTTTGTAGGTGTGTGTTGGTGGTTTGTAGGTGTGTGTTGGTGGTGTGTATGTGTGTGTTGGTGGTGTTTAAGTGTGTGTTGGTGCTGTGTAGTGTGTGTTGGTGGTTTGTAGGTGTGTGTTGGTGGTTTGTAGGTGTGTGTTGGTGGTGTGTATGTGTGTGTTGGTGGTGTTTAAGTGTGTGTTGGTGATAGGTAGGTGTGTGTTGGTGGTGTGTATGTGTGTGTTGGTGCTGTGTATGTGTGTGTTGGTGCTGTGTAGGTGTGTGTTGGTGGTGTTTAAGTGTGTGTTGGTAGTGTGTAAGTGTGTGTTGGTGGTTTGTAGGTGTGTGTTGGTGGTTTGTAGGTGTGTGTTGGTGGTTTGTAGGTGTGTGTTGGTGGTGTGTATGTGTGTGTTGGTGG
Source organism: Silurus aristotelis (assembly GCF_946808225.1). Lineage (NCBI taxonomy): Eukaryota > Metazoa > Chordata > Actinopteri > Siluriformes > Siluridae > Silurus > Silurus aristotelis. Next base: position 1,809,243 of record NC_139601.1, on the reverse strand, counting down.
TGTGTAGGTGTGTGTTGGTGGTGTTTAAGTGTGTGTTGGTGATAGGTAGGTGTGTGTTGGTGGTGTGTATGTGTGTGTTGGTGCTGTGTAGGTGTGTGTTGGTGGTGTTTAAGTGTGTGTTGGTAGTGTGTAAGTGTGTGTTGGTGGTTTGTAGGTGTGTGTTGGTGGTTTGTAGGTGTGTGTTGGTGGTTTGTAGGTGTGTGTGTTGGTGGTGTGTATGTGTGTGTTGGTGGTGTGTAGGTGTGTGTTGGTGGTGTTTAAGTGTGTGTTGGTAGTATGTCCCTAAATCCCTCAAGTTAGCAGTTATTAAGCCCCTCAAAAAAAAACCTAATCTGGATCCAAACACGCTATCGAATTACAGACCAATTTCAAATCTCCCATTTATGTCTAAGATTTTAGAAAAGATTGTCGCTGCCCAGTTATGTAACCACTTGCAGGAGAACAATATCTTTGAAGAGTTTCAGTCAGGTTTTAGGCCCCATCATAGCACAGAAACTGCTCTAGTTAAAATCACTAACGACCTGTTTTTAGCTTCAGACCAAGGCTACATCTCCCTATTAGTTTTACTAGATCTTAGTGCTGCGTTCGACACTATAGATCATGATCTTCTCCTCGATCGCTTACAGAATTACATCGGTATTCAGGGACAGGCATTAAGCTGGTTTAAATCCTACCTGTCCAATCGTTACCATTTCGTAGATTTAAATGGAGAGCTATCCAGGATAATGCTAGTAAATTATGGCGTGCCACAAGGGTCAGTTCTGGGACCCCTGCTTTTTACAATATACATGCTTCCATTAGGAAATATTATTAGAAGGCATGGAATTAGCTTCCATTGTTATGCTGATGATACCCAGCTATATATTTCATCCAAACCAGGCGATACAGCTCAATTAGCTCGCATAACTGAGTGTGTTGAAGAAATAAGAGATTGGATGACCCATAACTTTCTGCTATTAAATCCTGATAAAACGGAGATTTTGCTCATCGGCCCAAAAAATAGTACACAGAAGCTCCAGCATCTCAGCCTGCATTTAGACGGTTGTTCTGTAACTACTAGTTCAACGGTAAAAGACCTGGGAGTTATTTTAGACAGCAACTTATCTTTTAAAAATCACATCAATCAAGTTACAAAAACAGCCTTCTTTCACCTTAGAAATATTTCTAAGCTAAGAAATATGTTATCTATATCTGATGCAGAGAAGCTCGTCCATGCGTTTATGACCTCTAGAATAGACTACTGTAATGCATTACTAGGTGGATGTCCTGCATCATTAATAAACAAGCTTCAGTTAGTTCAGAATGCCGCAGCAAGAGTTCTTACTAGGTCAAGAAAATACGATCATATAACCCCAATCTTATCGTCCCTACATTGGCTTCCTATTAAGTTTCGAATAGACTACAAACTACTGCTACTCACTTATAAAGCACTAAATGGTTTGGCTCCCATGTATCTATCCAGTCTCTTAACACGCTACAATCCGTCACGCTCCCTGAGATCTCAAAACTCTGGGCTTCTAGTAGTTCCTAGAATAGCAAAGTCCACTAAAGGCGGTAGAGCATTTTCACATTTAGCTCCTAAACTCTGGAATAGTCTTCCTGACAGTGTTCGGGGTTCAGATACACTCTCCCAGTTTAAGTGTAGATTAAAAACATATCTTTTTAGCAAAGCCTACACATAACACACATCACGCACATCACATCACAACCTTGTGCTCCAGAACATCTGATCACATGCACATTATCAACTTGTGCTGTTAATATCATGAACAGCAGCTACGCTAATTCCTCTCCACTGCTTCTCTTTCTCTCCCCATCCCGAGGCTTCCTGAGGTTTGGCCAGCTCCAGTCACGTCCCACCTCGTGAAGATTATGGACCTATGGATGATCATGGAGAAGTAGATGCCGAGTGTTTAAAGGCCCTGGCATGGAGAAGCTGATGCTGGATCTATGATGATCACAAATTGTTCTGTATTGTTGAAAGATTTATGACCAAACTTTTGATGTCACCCATATGAGGATGGGTTCCCCTTTGAGTCTGGTTCCTCTCAAGGTTTCTTCCTCATATCATCTAAGGGAGTTTTTCCTTGCCACTGTCGCCACGGCTGCTCATCAGGGACAAACGCACACCATTCACCTTCACTGTTGTTTTCTGTAAAGCTGCTTTGAGACAATGTCTGTTGTGAAAAGCGCTATACAAATAAACTTGACTTGACTTGACTAGTATGTAAGTGTGTGTTGGTGGTTTGTAGGTGTGTGTTGGTGGTTTGTAGGTGTGCGTTGGTGCTGTGTATGTGTGTGTTGGTGGTGTGTAGGTGTGTGTTGGTGGTGTGTAAGTGTGTATGTGTGTGTTGGTGCTGTGTAAGTGTGTGTCAGTGGTGTGTAAGTGTGTGTCGGTGGTGTGTAAGTGTGTGTCGGTGGTGTGTAAGTGTGTGTCGGTGGTGTGTCGGTGGTGTGTAAGTGTGTGTCGGTGGTGTGTAAGTGTGTGTCGGTGGTGTGTAAGTGTGTGTTGGTGGTGTGTAAGTGTGTGTTAGTGTGGTTGTAGAGCACTAGTGACTCAGGACCATATCTCCCTTTTTGTTTTTCTTTCAAAGACACAGTGTTTAAAGAAGTGAAGTGCAGCGCTCTGGTCAGGAAACGCACTCAAACCGTTTCCTATTGAATCTCCCCTCTGTGATTGATCTTATCAGACGTATCGTTTGCATACACCAGCAGTTTTCCTACATCATTTAACATCCTGAACTTAGGGGTCTTACTGTATTTTAGAGAAATAAATACTGCCTTCAAGCATTTTTCCTCATGGTCACAAATACATTATAAGCAAACACACCGTCGTCCATCATATCCCTTCACTTTATATTAATAATATTCATGGCTATTCATGAACATCACAGGCTTCCTAGTTTATTAATTTTTTCAAGACGGTACTTGGCAATGTTTATTTAATGTTTATTTATCATAAATTATACAATTTTATAAAATCAAAACTTACACATAACCGCACAAGATCAATCCTGATCTACAGTTACTGTCTGGGTGAAGTATCAACGTCCTACTGGTTTCCTCCGACCTCCGAAAAACATGCTGTAGGTTGACTGGTTAGTCATAAGGAAACAGGGCCAGTATACCTGGACCGAACCACAAGGACTGTGTGAAAAATGAATGAATGAATTAATTAATTCGTTTATTAATTCATTATTTAATTTATTAATTAGTAAGTTAATTAATTAGTGCCTGTTCAGGAAATGTTGACTCTTCTGGCCCAGGCTTTTGCCAACTTGTCCTGTTGTGTTTGTGTGTGTGTGTGTGTGTGTGTGTGTGTGTGTGTGTGTGTGTGTGTGTGTGTGTAAGAGAGTAAGAGTTGGATCTTGTCCTGTTAGTTTAGAAATCCTCTGCAAATTTCTTCCCTCCAGATGTTTTAAGGTGAATCCTGGCGGCAGTAGAAGTTGATCACTAGGTCGGTGTCGCTTTAAGAGTCGGAGCTCTTGTGTAAGTTCACTGACGCACAGGGGCAGGACCTGATGACAGAAGAAAAAAAAACGCCTGATCTCATATTGGTTCCTGTTGAGTCCGTGTGAAGGCGTTCCTGCGCTACACCGAGCTCGTGGTGCGCTTTGAGCCGGAGAGGAACCCGCACTCAGCCGATGTGCCGCCGGCTTGCTTTAAAGAACCCCTTCGTGACTTTCTTAAAGCAGCTGTGACTGTGAAAGCTCTGCTTTACGTGAGGGACCAAGAGCTCTTCCAGTATATACTAACTTTTCCCCGCTCATTTCAGGTTCTTTCATCTAGATTTTACTTGGCGCACAATACACGCGATGCGCGCCGCGCTCCAGTAAATCACATCCAGGGGATCCGCTCTGGACTCAAGTCTCATCTTTGGGGACACTTTGGGACAGCTCGAATTTTGACTCCTGTCCTCTTTTCCCCACGGAACATGCTGCAGAATGGAAAATCCAAAGACGAGGTGCCTAATATGGAAAGCCAGAGCAAGGGCGAAAGCGCGGTGACCAAACCGGAGAAGGAGCGCGACTCCACGCACTTCCCCATGCCCAATCCGAACCATGGTGCTGGCTTCCCGAAACTGGAGATCAAGCGCAACGCCGTGACGGACGACTACAAGATCTCCACTCAGGTTCTCGGGCTGGGAATCAACGGCAAAGTACTAGAGTGTTTTAACAAGAAAACCGGGGAGAAATGCGCCCTGAAGGTAACACACTCTGGCGCACACCTGTCTTACCTGTGTGTGTGTGTGTGTGCGCGTGTGCGTGTGTGTGGTGTTGATTAAATCAGCCAGGGTTTCATTAAAGTTGCTATAAGGAATGCAGCTATACGTGCACTCAATTCTGTTAAATAGAAGTTTTATAGCCAATCAGACAAAAGCGCACATTACTGGCTGTAAAATTGCGCACCTGAAATCTGCTTTGCAGAAGATTCAGCAACATGATGAGAAGCACGTGGTCTGTCTAATCAAACCCATGCCCACGTGACTTCCACCCTGCATGTAATTATAGTACATAAATATTTTCTTTTGCAAGCAGCACAAGTCTGTGAAAACACAGATCAGTGTGTGTGTATCTGCACTCTACTGACATTATATTGAATTATTGAACTGCCTCCTCACACACACACACACACACACACACACACACACACACACACACACACACACACACATACTCACACAAGGAAAACTTTTTCTTTTAAAAGGAAAACCACAAAGACTGAAATCTCAGTATATAGTTAGTTATATAGTTATATTATGTTTAAGGTCCTCACAAGGACAGGGTTAAATTTAGAAGGACACGTGTAAGTGCATACAAAATATCCATGACTTCATGGATTCTGCAGTTGGACTCCAGGTTCCTGGAAGTCCAGCGTTGTGTTACTACAGCTACAACCCCAAAACTATCAGGTCTCCTTCATCTGAATCAGACTAGAGCTATGGTGTCATGGTCGCCGTTAGTAGAAATGAAAAGTAATAGCCATCGTCGTGGAGGTGCTTGAAGTTCACAAGGTTCGTCCTCAGTCCTGACGGATTTCCGTGCTGCTTGCGCAGTGGAAACCGATATGTCTCTGGGAGGCTGCGCAAGCTTGGAGTTTTTACGACCGAGGAGCTGTAATCCAAATCTAAGAGTTTAGGCAGCCGCAGAATTGTGTCTCTGTGCCTGTGTAATAGCAGTAGTGAAAAATGTTGTTGTTGTTGTTGTTTTTGCCCCTAATTCACATTGACACCTGTAGAATTTACCTTCATCCTGATGGATGATAAACAGCACGTGGCTCGTTTGAAAAACAGGATTCCCCATAGCAGTATTGGTTATTATTATTGTATTTTTTATTATTTTTGTGTAGAGTTTATCTGAGGGTTAGAGTTATAATTAGGGTCTGGAATTAGGGCAGAGGTTTAGTGTTACACCGCAGGTCAGACAGGATGACATACACCTGAACACTTTATCTCTCTCGCACATCCCGAAGAAGTCAAATCTATTGCAAATAGTACGTTAATAATCCAAATAAAAACTCAGAAGCCGGTAGGTAAAGATTATTTTGAAATCAAATCAGTGGTAAGAAGCTGAAGATATACAGAACACATGTTTATCTGAAGTCGAGGCTCAGTGGGTACTCTGGGTTACTGATCAGAAGGTTAGGGGTTCAAGCCCCAGTAAAGCCAAGCTGCCCTTGTTGGGGCCTTAATCAAGGCCCCTGAGCTCTGACTCCAGCTTCCTAACATTGTTAGATATTTGAAGGAAGTATTTCTGTGTGCTGTAGTCTATTCCAAGGCTTGCTAGTGATTCTAACGTGCTTTCGAGTGTTGCGTCGGTAATTCGAATTTAAGATCTGTGCATCCAGACGCTTTTTGTTTTCAAACACAAACATTGTCTCACTCCGGATTAAAGATCTGTAGTATGTAGTATCTTGTTCTCTGTGGCAAAATCTTTGGTGGAAAATACTGAAATTTTACAGAATGGAAAAATAAAGACAGGGATGAGAGCAGACCTACTAAACCCACCCACCATCAGGCACTTTCCAATCTCCATCAAGGGGCTTCTTAGCAAATCAGCACCATCATTAGAGTTTAATTAGCTTTTACTCCCCCGGTCGAATCACAGCCAATTAAGCCACTGAGCCAGACATTCCCTGGATGTGTGTTCTGATCCAAACGCATATCACAGTGATGAAACGGGCGTTTTCTGATTTACTGCTGCTCTGCCTGAATTGCTTTGTGTACCGTATTGGGCTCTTTATCAATAATCTAGGACCAGTATTGTAGGATAGTGTGTAATGATGTAATAGTTACAATGCCAGTATGTGTGGGGAAAGGGCATGTGCTTTAGAGTGTTTTGTTCCAGTGAATCAAACAGACAAAGCAGAGGTGTGATTTACTGCCTGTTTATTGCTTCGATGCATCCAGTGAATCAGACCAGCTTTATGCCTCTATGACGATTTCTCACAGCACATCTCAGGCAAAAAGTTCTGAATCAGTCGCGACTGAATCAATCAGTGCGTCTCCTACACACAGCCATATTTATTGCTACAGCGTATTGTTTAGAAATGAACTTTCACCTCTTCGCCGTGTTCAAGCCGTGATTTATTAAGGTTTAGTTCATCTGAGCAATCCATCTGCATTGTGACCCAAACATACTTCCATGCAGAGTTCTGGAGATTTTGACTGAGAATGTCAAATGTTTGGAAACACCTACTGTTTTATGGTTTTGGAGAGGCATGCATGTTCCTGTGTTAGAGAAGAACTTGTGTAAGAACTTGTGAGAACAGGAAAGAAGATGTTCGCAGATTGCCTCATCTCCACACTCAAACGTGGAGGTGGAAGCTTAATGGTTTATTTCAGGTGAAAGGAACCAATATGGCGGCAGTTCCATTCTTCAACACCGTGCAATTTCATCTGGTCTGCGGCTCGTTGGAACCGACTTCACCATGCAATCAGACGATGAGCCAATTATCCATTGAACTGTCCATCCTTTTGAACTGCTCTTGGATCACGAGAAAGAAAACTAGTGAAGAACATCTCCGACAAGTTTTACAAGAGACATAGTATTCAAGTATTTCAGCTGAATGTTTGGAGAAACTAAGAGTGTGTAAAGCTGTTATTCATGCTAAGGTGGAGTTTTGCAATGAAAATAATGTGGAGCATCTGGAAATTTATAGATTTGTGCGGTCAAAGCCTTTTTTCATACTTTATTTTCATGACCTATAAAAAAAAAAAAATGGTGCATGCATGTGTCTCAAAAACCATTAAATACCAGGTGTTTCCATACTTTTGACTTCACTGTACAGTTACATGTTTATTCAGTAATTTATTTGGAACCTCTCCATGTTCTCTGTTTGTTTGTTTTTAAATCTTTGTGCAAATGTGAGTTCCTGGTGTCCTGGTTGTTTTTGATATATATTTTTTTTTCATTTGAATTTTCTGGGTCATTTGAAATATGCCTAATGAGAAGAACAAAGCAAAACAAATTCCCTGAAAAAAGAATCGAATTATATTTTTGCCAAAATAAATGCAACGTAAAATCCCCTTTAATAATACTTGATGTGCTGTGACAACAATGTGCTGATGTAGCAGTAAAGAACTTTCCTGCACGTTTTTGTGGGTTTTACACACAGTACCAAATGTTCATCACATCCTAATACATTGAATCAAAGTCATTACACATTTATGTCTCCACACCGAGTGGAGGGGAATAATGTGTCGTGTCTGAAGGAGTTATACACTTCTCATGTCTCTGTGAACCGGTGTGTGAAACTCGTCGCAGTTGCCACTTCTCCAAAGCTACTAAAGGAAACTGTATGTAAAAAGTTGTAAACTTCAGGGGAAACTAACCAGCAGTCTTGTCACATCCTGACGTCTGACCGCAGTGTTTAAAATAAAGGCGTTCAACTATCATCTGTTTTCAGTCCCACTTACAATGAGCATGTTTTTAATTTCTACGTTCATAGTAACAGTTTTTTTACACTCTCAGTATATGATACACGTATCGTGTTTGTATATTATTTTATTATTTTGAATGCAGAGAGGAATCACTTATAACTTTATAACTCACGTATATCTGATTTCGCTGTTACTTAGTAATAAACGATTGATTGGTTGGTAAATATTTTGTCTTTTTTTTTTTCTTCTCTTTATTAAATGTTAAATAACAGAAAAACAGCTCACCGAGGGTCATGTGACCTGCGAATATTTGTCTTGGATTTGAGTTTATTAGAGGGACAGCGCATGAAGGACGTTTTAGAGACAAGGTGTGATGAGATGGTTTGGACATGTGCAGAGGAGGGACATGGGGTATATCAGTAGGAGAATGCTGAGGATGAAGTCGCCAGGAAGGAGGAAAAGAGGAAGACCAAGGAGGAGGTTTATGGATGTGATGAGGGAAGACATGCAGGTGGTTGGGTTGAAGGAGGCAGATGTAGAGGACAGAGGGGTATGGAGACGGATGATCTGCTGTGAAGACCCCATTATGGGAGAAGCCAAAAGAAGAAGAAGAAGATATTTATGGCTGTGCTCTAATTTACACTGTGGCTATAAAACATAGGAAACACTTTGGCACCACTGGTGATCTACAAGATCCACTAAATTTTGTAATTTATGACCACATACTTTCCCTTCAGCAATATCCTATGAAATATATCTGAAAAAAAATCATGATTAGTAATTTGAAAAAATTGGAAATGACAGTGGGATGAAAACTAGATTACAGTCGACTGCAGATGATTCGGCAGGGTGTCACTCGCAAATCTGACAGCTGTTATTGAAGGCTGCGATGATCTTACGTGACCCTGATACGCACGGTTCTTAGAAACCGAACACTTTACACACGTGGTGTTTGATTTCTTATTTGAAGCACATAAGAGGGTCCGACTCTGTGTTTTAATAGAAACCCGGTTGCCGTGAAACTGGAATGAACCTGTTCGTTATCTTCCTCCACGTCCTGTGATTTATTAATTTCCCGCCACTCTAATCTATCGCTCTATTTCCCTTTCTCTTCTTTTAATCACACGACAAACAGACGTTAAACTCTCGCTGTAAAATGTGTTAATTAAGCAGGATTGGAAGGTTCAGGGCACGAAGCGGCTGCACTATGCTGATCGATCCACTGCTGGAGAGAAGCCACACTTTTCATCCGACTGAATCACTTTAGCTCATGATTTCTCATGTTATACTTGACTGGCTGCCAACTTGGAGAAGCAGTTTATCTCTGGTAGATATGTGACACTTTATTACGAGCTCTGAGATTTAAGAGTTGGCCAAACAGTATTAGGATACGCACCTGTTTATATGGTATATACCGTACATATATACATACCACAAACTATATTTTAATAGTCTAAGTGGGAGTTTGTAGATATGGAAAATTATCCAAATAAATAAATTTTTTAGGTAAATAATACTAATGCTAACTCACAGTGCCAGAAGCCATCCCATTCAGTTATACTAGGAATTCAATTTATTTTATATTATTTGAATACAATTACAGTATTGCTATCTATTAATAGTAGTAATATATATATTTAAATCTTCCTTCAATTCAACATCATTTTTTTTTACCTTCTAATAGCTTTTAAATAGAAATATTAATTGGTTGAAACAGGTAGCTGTGGGTGAAACTATACTCACTGTTATATAAATGTAACTAGGTTAAAGATTATATGTTTTTAGTTATATTTTGAGTTTTGAGTTATACAGAGGTCCCCAGAGTTTTGGACACATCCAAAACCTTAGTGAATTCATCTAGACATTATGTTACTTTAATACAATAATTTCATTTCATCATTTCATCTTCTCCCGCTTATCCATAATTCGGGTCGCAGGGGCAGCAGTCTAAGCAGATTCCCCAGACACTTCTCCGTGTCCAGGGATTGGGCTGTCAAGGCCCCCGCCTTCAAATGCTGCACAATCCTCTCAGCACCGGTCCCTTACGGTCCCTCCTTCAGGTGGTGAGCCCACGGTAAGGCGGCCCCACGTCGCTCCGACGTCATGGTCCTTGATTTATTTTTCTCGTAAGGGCCCCTGGAGCATAGAGGGTTAAGGGCCTTGCTCAAGGGCCCAAGAGTGGCAGCTTGGCGATACCGGGGCTTGAACCCCCGACCTTCCGATCGGTAACCCAGTGCCTTAACCGCTGGAGCCACCACTCCCCCTCAATACAATAATGTTTTTGTTAAAAAAATTATTATTATTTTTTTTGTGAAAACATGGTTTAAAATGTTATTCCTAACGTTCCTGAACATTCGGTCCCGCTGTGGGTTCCCGCGAATTTTAAGATAATCCGCAACTTGCTGTTTCCCAGGTACCAAATTAGAACCTACGAATTTTCTGAGTCGCGAATCATTTTTGACTGTATATTGATTTGTAAAGCATTTTGGATCAACTTCTGTGGCTTTACATTTTCATCTAATGCACTTCAGACATTATATAAATGAATACACTTCTATATAAACACGTGTACATCTACATCTATACATACATTTCCAGCATCAGTTGGATCCCACTTGATGTGGAGTTTGGACATTGGACCTCTTTAAGTGTTTAAAGGCTCTGGCATGGAGAAGTTGGTGTTGGATCTGTAATGATCGCAAATGTTGAGCTATTTTATGAGTTGCTTAGTAGCTCCTGGTTCCATAACCTCAAATGACTGTAAAACACTGTAGAAAGAACATTACTCATAATCTTACACTCCAGTGCTCATGTTAGTTCTCACTCTCCAGTGTTCTGTTAATGTTTAAAAATGTTTAAAGACTATACTCACAGTCTTGATGTCACCCAATGAGGATGAGGTTCCCCTTTTGAGTCTGGTTCCTCTCAAGGTTTCTTCCTCATAACATCTGAGTCAGTTTTTCCTTGCCACAGTCACCATGGCTGCTCATCAGGGAGAAATACACACTTTACTGTTAATTTCTGTAAAGCTGCTTTGAAATAATGTCTGTTGTGAAATAGAAATAAACTTGACTTGACTTGACATATGTGCAGTAGTGATGGGAAGATGGTCTCATTTTAGTGACTCGGTTCTTTGAATTTCCTTCATCAAAATGAACAAATCTTTTTAGAGTCATTTGGTTCTTTTTGTTAATTTGATGAGAATTCAAATAAAATGTTAAATTTTCAATAAGCAGATCCCCAACACATCTACATAAACCAACTCTGACTATAGTTCCAATAATTTATATATGTATAAGTGCATGTCGTCTATGGGAGTCATGTGACAAAAGAATTAACGACTCGGACCAGAGGACTCAGGAGATGAAATACTCTGTTCTGTTTCCTGTGTAATGCGCTGCATAGTGTCTATGGGAGTCCCGTGATAAAGAAACAAACGTCTCGAACTAGAAGAGTCGAGAGTTAAACTACGTCTATATTTAACAGATTTGTTTTTCTTATATATTGTGAGAGACGTTTTGTTTTAACGTGTCTCACTTACCAGAGCTTTGCTGAGTATATTGGAGTCTTGGGTTTCCAGATAAATCTGCCAGGTGTTTTACATCACTGACAAATCCTTGTTCTTAGTCGGAATCAGCTCCTGTTAGCGCCAAGCTGATTTTTCTGAAGTTATTAAATGCTAATACTGGGATGATGAGGTTTCTGAATGATTGGGCTGAATAAATATATTTGCCACTGTTAGAAATAACAAACCATGTGCGGGAATTCGGTTCGATTAGCGCGGATTGTTTAAGTAATCTGCATGTTCCTTTGTTAAGATGTAAAATTTTTCCTTTAGCATATAGAAGGTACATTTATCTTAAAAATTTACTTGGTGAAAACAGAAATTCTTGTCTTTAATTTCTTCATCACACTGTAGCTGTCAATCTGAAAGTGTGACGGATCACACATGCTAAAAAAATCTGAATATAAGATAGCTTGTTTGTTTTCTTTTTTTTGGACAGTGTAGCAGTGTACACAGTCATTAATAGTAAATAGATAACCTAATGTTAGTGGGTAATAGTTTACATAACAAATTGTTTGGCTAACATCAGCCTGTGTACTACTAACATTGTGTACACAGTAAATAATACATTCTTAGCGTAGTGCTAGCTAGCTTGCAAACTTACACAAGTAATTTTTTAGCAAAATAGCAGCACTGTGTGACCAAAGCTGTTTTCACTTCGGTGTGTCCAAACAGCTGTTGATTATTACTGAAGAATTTAGTAAAAAAAATGTATAAACTGTTTCTTCTAAATCTTATTCTCATTTTATCAGATGAAGTTCCTGTCACTTTCACTGTGGAGACTGAGGTAAACGTTTTGTGGAAATCTGTAGGAAGACGTGACGCATGCAAGAATGAACTCTGTCCTGTGGATCTCTGACACAGAGGCCATAAAGTCTGAGAGGAGCTGCAGATAAGAACCTCTAATGAAGTGTGTGCTGAGCTTTTATTTATCCGCGCGGCGCTGTAATATTTTACAGAGAGCTTATTTTAGGCCGGAGATTAAAGCTGCGTCATTGAGTCGATTAAATTACTCACACGCTCGACATTGTAACACAAACACAGGTGTGTGTGTGTGTGTGTGTGTGTGTGTGTGTGTGTGTGTGTGTGTAAGAGAAAGAGAGAAAGATAAAGAAACATCACATCCTAGATGCATTCCTTTCCATTGAGGTACAAAGAAGAAAAATAATCTCTTATATTTTCAGAAAACGATGACTCTTTAATAGAGTATTCATTAATTGAATGCGTTATTAAGTCAATAACCTGTACAATGCTTTAAAAGCTTTTAGTTTCCGAGACACGTCTCAGTTTGGGCTTCGAGCTCATCCTGATACCATCACTATAAACACCCACACTCTACAGCTTCCGCTTCTTGCTCTTAATGTGAGAAAAAAAAAAAACACCCTGAACGGCCTGTACTATATGTTATTATTAGTAAAAGTCATTGGATTTTTTGCTTCATTTAAGATCTATCTATCTATCTATCTATCTATCTATCTATCTATCTATCTATCTATCTATCTATCTATCTATCTATCTATCTATCTATCTATCTATCTATCTATCTAAGATCAGGTTGTGCCTCATGTAAATTTGGATATTGACTCTTGAATGGCAATAAATAATACAGTGTAATATCTAGATCAGGGGTGCAAATACTTTTTAGCAAGCGAGCTACATATAAAATGAAAATGTCAAAATGATCTACCTACTATAAAAATGCGTAAATAATTATCTCTTATTTTTTTTTATGTCATGCGATCTACCCACACTACCTTTGCGATCGACGTATTGGGCACGCCTGATCTAGACATTTTCTTCAGAACATTAAATTAAATTAAAGAACATTAAATTTAATCACAAACGTGCACAGTCAGGAAATTTAATACGGCAATAAAATATAAGCAGCATGTGATGTTGTCGAACCTCTGTGATATCCGTGGTCGATATAAAAAATCTGTATAGATTGGGAATCTATCTAAATGCATAATGATTAAATATTTAGGACAACATTTTAGCCAAATACAATTCAGAAGCTATATTTACTGTACAAACCAACACACATATGGAATATTTAACACATAACAAGTGAGAAAAGGTACGATCAAGGCTTAAGATTAAGGAAGTTAAAATACACGTATTACAGATTCCTGACCCTCCTGAGGTTTAACCGTATGACCTTGTAGTCACTAAAACATTAAACAGTGAACATGAGCCACCATGTTTCTCATGTTTGACATCATTTGGTGACAGGATTTCTTGTGTAAATATGACTGTAAATGAATATAGAAAGAATTTAGGGCAATTCTGTGGAATAGTCACAAATCTTTCAGCATTTCCTGTGAACAAATTAGCACAGATCTACAATTTCCATGTAGAAAATGTCCTTATGCACTTATTTTAGCATGTTGTGGTTGATTGCAATGCTTTACAGAGATCAAGTGTCTGTGAAGAACCATTTACAGAGAAGTTTACAGCCCAAAAGTAAAGGTCTGTCAGCCGTTTGATTAAATAATCACTATAATAATTTGCTTAATAATGAAAAATTAATTGCTATTCAAAGTGTTGAATAATGATAGTATAATATAATAATTAGATTTGTATGAGAGTTTTTTCAAATGGTATATTGCTAAGAGATAAAATGCTACTCCAGTGATCTTCGTGATAAACATGACAGGGATTTATTAGACACAGACAAAAAAGAATATTATATCATATACACACAGAGGTGCAAAAGTTGATTTATTTTAGTAATTCAATACAAACAGTGAAACTCGTATATTACATAGATTCGTCACACACGGACTGATATATTTCAAGTGTTTATTTCTTTTAATTTTGATAATTATGGCTTACAGCTAATGAAAACCCAAAATTCTGTATTTCAGAAAATTAGAATATTACTCAAACCAATAAAAAAAGAAAAATAAATAAATAAAGATTTTTAACACAGAAATGTTGGACTACTGAAAAGTATGAACATGTACAGAACTCAATACTCGTTTGGGGCTCCTTTGCATGATTTACTGCAGCGATGCAGCGTGGCATGAAGGCGATCGGTCTGTGACGGTGCTGACGTGTTATGGAAGCCCAGCTTGCTTTAATAGCAGCCTTCAGCTCTTCTAAGTTGTCGGGTCTGGTGTCTCAAATCTTTTTCTTTACAATACCACATAGATTCTCCATGAGGTTTAGGTCAGGGCGAGTTTGCTGGCCAATCAAGCACATGGATACCATGGTCCTTAAACCAGGTATTAGTATTTTGGCAATGTAGGCAGGTGCCAAGTCCTGTTGGAAATTGAAATCAGCATCTCCATAAAGCTGGTCAGCAGAAGGTAGCATGAAGTGGATTTTGTGCTTCTCTTCTCTTCTTCCAGACTCTGGGATCTTAATTTCTAAATAAAATGCAAAATGTTCTTTCATCTAAAAATGCCACCTTGCTCCACTGAGCAATAGTCTAGTCCTTTTTGTCCTTTGCCCAGGTGAGACACCTCTGACGTTGTCTCTGGTTCAGGAGCGGCTTGAAACTTGAATGGGCTTCGTTTCACTTTTTTCTACCTTATTATTTTCTTTCATTCAACTTTCCATGAATGTGCTTGGATACAGAGGTCTGTGAACAGCAGCTTCTTTAGCGATGACCTTTTGTGTCTCACCCTCCATGTGCAGGGTGTCAATGATTGTCTTCTGGACAACTGTCAAGTCAGCAGTCTTCCCCATGATTGTGGAGCCTGAAAACACCATTTAAAGGCTCAGGAAACCTTTGCAGATGTTTGGATTTAATGAGCTGATTAAAGTGATTAGACACCACCAGTCTCCGATATTGAACTTTTTTACAATATTCGAATTTTCTCAATTCTTTTGCCATAATCATCAAAATTTAAATAAATAAACACTTGAAATATATCAGTCTGTGTGTGATGAATCTATATAATATACACGTTTCAATTTTAGTATTGAATTACTAAAATAAATCAACTTTGATGATAAATGATATTCTAATTTATTAATATGCACTTGCGTGTGTATAGTTATATATTTAAAATTTCATAAATCTGAACCCTGATTGTATTAGAAAAAGTAAAGACTGACGGTTGTTGGTTGATTTGTTAGTAATATAGAAGATATAATCCTCGTGGCCTCATGTTCTATAGCACACACACACACACACACACACACACACACACACACACACACACATGTCGTTTTACATGACATTAATCCCTTTTTCTTATCTGAGGCTTAGCACACAGTAGGATTGCTGAGCTGGGGTATTTGCACGTGTGTGTGTGTGTGTGTGTGTGTGTGTGTGTGTGTGTGTGTGTGTGTGTGTGTGTGAAAGATAGACAAACAGATAGACAATGCTGTAGTCCCTTAAAACTAAAAACGCTATCCATCTACCATATACAAAGTGTGTGTTTGTCGTTTGTGAGTCCTTTGCTGAATGACTGAGGACCAGATGGAGATAAATCGCTTGAAGGTTGTAAGTCGATCGTGAGGTTCTCAGTCAACACATGAAACACAGAGTGACTAAAACTTCAGGAACTGATTTGACACACTCCAGCTGCCGGTGCTATAAACATAATGGCAGGTTCAGGACACACACACACACACACACACACACACACACACACACACACACACACACAAAGTTTATGGTTTACACTCGGCAGAAATGGCATGTTCACGTGGGTGGAGGTCAAACCACATTACATATTAACGCCTCCGCGTCTTATCCACACACAAACAGCTTTCAGCTTTAATTGATACAAAACGCCGCTCGTCTGTTTCTGCGTTTGTTTGTTATGTTTGTTTGTTTGGCCCGTAAACCGAATGATGAGCTGCTGCTTAATGAAGCCCAATCGCTCAGTCCTCTATGGTAATGCAGCGGCTTTGGGTCATGTGGAGCTGAAATGGAGAAAACGGCGGGTTTAAAATGCAGAGTCGTGTCATCGTGAGGGGCTTTTTTGTGCTCGTAGTGTTTCTTTGTTTTTTTTTCCACCATTATTGGTATGAAAGCAAACAAATTGGCTTAGTAAGAGCTGCTTATTAAAATAATATGTTTTACATTTTTGGACTAAAGGAATCTAATCAGTGTATCAGTGATTTGTATTGAATTGAATCAGTGTCTATATAACATTTTTATATTATAGAACATGCCCAATGTGTCAATGAATTCTCAGAATCATAGCCAGAATGGAATCGTCTTTCTTTAAAACCTATGTGATGCCCCACATGGCATTTTAGGAGTCAGCCGTGGTCGATTATTCTGCCCTCGAAATGTCACTACACTTATAACATCACCTAAATAGAATGTGGAGTGGTGGCAATGATAATAAAAATGTTGTGTGTTTTTGGAAAGTACTTGAAGCATGTCAGTGTACTGAGAAACCCCTCTGTCTTTAAGAATTTCCCATGATGAAAAACATTAACCCTTTATATAAAGTCCTTATAGAAAACTTGACCACATCAGCAAGTCCATGTGATTGTGCTGTTACCGTAGAAACAATATTGTATTATAATGTGTGCATTGATTGAAACCTGTACAGTCAGAGCTGCTGTTTTGATTCTGACCAATAAGATTGGAAAATCATCAGTATTGTTATATAAACATATAAATCATTAGTATCAGTTTTATACGTGTTAAATGAACTCTTGCACTCTCGTTCCCAACCTGTTCTTACACACACACACACACACACACACACACACACACACACACACACAGATTGATTTACATTCCTCTCCTAAAAATACACCCTGATGGAAGACATGTGCAATGTCACAGCCTCGTGTCTATTCCAGAGTTACTCATGTCCTTCTCTCCGTCACATACCGAGAGAGACATATGAGACGGAGCGAGGACAGAGCGAGGGATCTGAAAATACTTTCCTTAAATGATAAACAGAAATCACTGTACCTTAAATGACAGGCAATAAATCTCTCAACATGATATCACACTTGACAGGGAGTGTAATAAGGTATTATATCCCCTGAGCCCATTCATACTTATGCTACTGATTCGCTTCTTTTAATCACATTTTAAATATATATATATATACAGTGAGGAAAATAAGTATTTGAACACTCTGCTATTTTGCAAGTTCTCCCACTTAGAAATCATGGAGGGGTCTGAAATTGTCATCGTAGGTGCATGTCCACTGTGAGAGACATAATCTAAAAAAAAAAATCTAGAAATCACAATATATGATTTTTAAACTATTTATTTGTATAATACAGCTGCAAAAAAGTATTTGAACACCTGTCTATCAGCTAGAATTCTGACCCTCAAAGACCTGTTAGTCTGCCTTTAAAATGTCCACCTCCACTACATTTATTATCCTAAATTAGATGCACCTGTTTGAGGTCGTTAGCTGCATAAAGACACCTGTCCACCCCATACAATCAGTAAGAATCCAACTACTAACATGGCCAAGACCAAAGAGCTGTCCAAAGACACTAGAGACGAAATTGTACACCTCCACAAGGCTGGAAAGGGCTACGGGGAAATTGCCAAGCAGCTTGGTGAAAAAAGGTCCACTGTTGGAGCAATCATTAGAAAATGGAAGAAGCTAAACATGACTGTCAATCTCCCTCGGACTGGGGCTCCATGCAAGATCTTACCTCGTGGGGTCTCAATGATCCTAAGGAAGGTGAGAAATCAGCCCAGAACTACATGGGAGGAGCTGGTCAATGACCTGAAAAGAGCTGGGACCACCGTTTCCAAAGTTACTGTTGGTAAAACACTAAGACGTCATGGTTTGAAATCATGCATGGCAAGGAAGGTTCCCCTGCTTAAACCAGCACATGTCCAGGCACGTCTTAAGTTTGCCAATGACCATTTGGATGATCCAGAGGAGTCATGAGAGAAAGTCATGTGGTCAGATAAGACCAAAATATAACTTTTGGGTCATAATTTCACTAAACGTGTTTGGAGGAAGAAGAATGATGAGTACCATCCCAAGAACACCATCCCTACTGTGAAGCATGGGGGTGGTAGCATCATGCTTTGGGGGTGTTTTTCTGCACATGGGACAGGGCGACTGCACTGTATTAAGGAGAGGATGACCGGGGCCATGTATTGCGAGATTTTGAGGAACAACCTCCTTCCCTCAGTTAGAGCATTGAAGATGGGTCGAGGCTGGTTCTTCCAACATGACAATGACCCGAAGCACACAGCCAGGATAACCAAGGAGTGGCTCTGTAAGAAGCATATCAAGGTTCAGGCGTGGCCTAGCCAGTCTCCAGACCTAAACCCAATAGAGAATCTTTGGAGGGAGCTTAAACTCCTTGTTTCTTAGCGACAGGCCAGAAACCTGACTGATCTAGAGAAGATCTGTGTGGAGGAGTGGGCCAAAATCCCTCCTGCAGTGTGTGCAAACCTGGTGAAAAACTACAGGAAACGTTTGACCTCTGTAATTGCAAACAAAGGCTCCTGTACCAAATATTAACATTGACTTTCTCAGGTGTTCAAATACTTATTTGCAGCTGTATCATACAAATAAATAGTTAAAAAATCATACATTTTGATTTCTGGATTTTTTTTTTTAGATTATGTCTCTCACAGTGGACATGCACCTACGATGACAATTTCAGACCCCTCCATGAATTCTAAGTGGGAGAACTTGCAAAATAGCCGGGTGTTCAAATACTTATTTTCCTCACTGTATATATATCGTATTCCTGCATGGATTTTTGTCTGAAAGAGATTTTTCTCTTTATCTGTATTTGGCTCTGTTGACATATTGGGTTCATTTAAGTTTTAGTTTTTTATATATTAGCATATAAACATAACCTGACATGACATATGACATACAAGGTCATATCTCCAAACAGCAACTTCCTCTAACATTTGGCGTGAAAGTAAATTGTGTAATACAAAGGCAAGTCTCTATAACACCATCGAATCGCTGCCTTGGTCCACCAGCGCAATG